>NC_074720.1:23306144-23583644 GCF_947242115.1 Biomphalaria glabrata
ATGTGACTGTATAACTGTGTACTGTGACTGACTATTGACTACAAGACCAAATGACTATGTAACTATAACTGTGTAACGTGACTGACTGACTATGTGACTATATAACTGTGAACTGTGACTGACTACTAATTACAAGACCTTACAAGGCCTTAGTTTGTCTATTACTAATCTAATGGATTTAATTTTGATCAATGTCAAACTTAGCGACTGTTCCTTTCAAGTTTTTCTCTCTCACCACGAAAATAAATGTAGCCCTTCTAAAATGGGTTTACACAAATTGGAACATTAATTAGATTAATAAAATGAATCGACTATATTTTGTATTTAATGTGTCAAAGTGAAAACTATCTTTGCAAAGTGTAGTTCTTAAAATTAGATCTAGATCCTTTCGATCTTGTCTCATGTAAATATGACCTAGATCAGTGGTGGGCAACCTTTTTACATCGTGGGCCGCATTTAAACAAATTAGCGGATGGGGGGCCGCTTATATATATATTTATATATACTTACAACTTAGAAAAATACGCTAGCTAACTGTGTATAATGTCCTTTAATTCACATTTATACAGTGTTATAAGCTTAGATTTAATTTTATTTACATTCCCACTTGAGGAATAACAATTTTACTATTTGTTTTTATTAAATTTTTTTTTGTCATCACCACTTCACAGCAGATGTACAGTTGTACTTATTGTGAAGTATTTAACTGTATACACTCGTTCATAATGTTCCAGAACTGTGGAAATAGCATAGGCTACTAATTCTCATTCTTGTGACAGCTGTCAAATTACAGTCAGTCAGCCTCGATCTGTTCTTACACTTGTTTATTTTCAATAAAATACTACTACTTATTCCCAGATGTATTTGAAACCTAAATAATGTGAAAGTTTAGCAGCTAAGTTTTTTTTTTTTTAAAGTGTGGAAATTCAGCTTTTGGCACCCATTAAAAAAACCCGGAACGACTAACTTCGTTGTGTCCTCTGGAGCTGAATCAGCTTCTGCACTAATGATGAGCTGAGGGTATTGAAAA
Organism: Biomphalaria glabrata; assembly: GCF_947242115.1. Classification (NCBI taxonomy): domain Eukaryota; kingdom Metazoa; phylum Mollusca; class Gastropoda; family Planorbidae; genus Biomphalaria; species Biomphalaria glabrata. The sequence goes on from NC_074720.1 coordinate 23,307,175, forward strand.
CTGACGTCTTAAAAGTTGCCTTCAAAGTCCACAATCTAGTAATCCAAATAAGTCTTGTACTTTTCAACCATTTCACTAAAAATAGTTTCATCTTTCAGCAAAGGAAAATGACAAAACCTGTTATCACTTGCTTGCTAGAGTAATGGGGTAACTTTGAAAAGAGTTATTATGCGCATACATTCAAATGCAAACAACCAATTGCAATTATGTCGATAAAAACATGAAGTCTTTAACTCTTCCTCAGAAATATTAGTGACAAAGTAACAATGTCCTTCATTAAACATAATTTCTTCCTTAAGATCCCATATTCTTCTCACTACCTTGCCCATGCTAAGCCAGCGGACACTACTGTGTTACCGAATATCGGAATGTTTTGTTTCCCAATGTACTTCTTGGAACTGCCTGTGGTTAAGTCCCCCAGCTTTGATAAATTTGATCGCTGAGCTATTGCAGCGAATAGCGTGTTTGATATTCAATGCAGTTTTACGCTAATTTTCCGGTGTCGAGTTTATGGTTGGGATATTTTTCTTTAAATTTATTAAAAATCATGATTTTCTCAGTAAAAACACGGCCATTTTCAGTCACCATCTTGTTTGAAGCGAACCCAACACATTCAACACAGTTCATCGTAGTATAGAATAACTACTGGCCTGAGTTTGTGTCTTGGACTGAATGTTTCGAAATATTGCTAATAAGAATATTCTTCGCTTTCTTCAGACTTTTTAGAATTGCATGTATAGACAATGTTTCTTTAGCTTCTTCAACATAAGTGGAAGAAAATCAGAACTTTCCATAGATGTTTTAAATTATTTTTTTAATATATTTGCATTTTTTTAAAAATGTAATATCTGTGAGCACTCCTGATTTCTGTAGGTGTTCGGGGGCCGCATAAAAACACTCCGGCGGGCCGCATTTGTCCCGCGGGTCGTAATTTGACCACCCCTGACCTAGATCCATGAAATAGTAATACTTTCATAGAGTTGGGAAACTTTTTCTTTTGAGGGTCTTAAGCTTGTTTTAGGGCTACTTTACATACGTTACGGTTCTAGTTAGTACCCAAGGAATTTTTCTGCTGAGTATTGTCAAGATTGGTCAAATGGTTTTGATTTCTGACCAAACGAGAAAGAAACACAGTTGCACAATGTTAAGTTCAGTGTTTCAACAACTACTGGGTGAAGATGTCATTCAATCCAACAAGACTGTCAGCTGCTAGAAAATTGAATCTTTTTGATTTAACACAAACTAGACACCAAGAGTTCGAGAGGACATGCTAATAGTAAATCAAGAGGACATGCTAATAGTAAATCAAGAGGACATGCTAATAGTAAATCAAGAAGACATGATAATAGTAAATCAAGAAGACATGATAATAGTAAATCAACAGGACATGCTAATAAAGATAAAAAGGACGTATATAGCCGTTTCGTTTAAAAAAATTCCACATGCATGAACTTGACGACCGACCAGTAATTGACCATTAAATGTGGGCCACCATTAAGATCACCATGTGCGAACATGTGTGGCTAAAGTCATTGATCTCTGGATTGGATCTTGGTCAGTGAATGGGTCAGAATGAAGTTTTAGTTGGACGGACTAGGGGAGCTTCAAGAGTAGCGTCACGTAGCCAAGCAGCCGATGACAACCGGAAAATAAACATCGGTTTACAAACTTGGCAACACAACGAATCAAAAAAAAAAAAAAATGGAGAGAATGTAACTTTAAACATTGAAACAAACATTTCAGTGGCGTTTGTATGTTCTCATTGCAAACAATGAATGCCTAGGCATTGTATAGAAGACTAGAACAACATTAGGCTATGTGTGAAATGATTTAAAATGGTTTATTCATAAAATAAATTTATCGAAATAATATCCATAAAGAATTTTTTCTTACAATTTGTGCATTACACCAAACAAATAACACTAGAAAACATTCACACCAGTCTCATTCATGCAAAAAGTTTATATCAGATTGTTTCTATTTAATGATTAAATTGCCATGAAAAAAATAAGAGTTGTGTTTTTGTGTCTGTTTTATTTGTAATGTTCAGATTGCAATACCAGACAGTGATAGTTTATATTATGTTGTGTTGAAGAAAAATGGGTTGAACTATGGAGTCAAGTTTTGTCCTTCTTAATAGTCCTACTTTCCTTGATTACATTTTCAACAAATGTTTCTTTGTTAACTGAAATATGTTACTTATTACCATCATCTGTTCTGTATAATTACCTAATATATTAAGTAATAGACTTCAGGGGTGCCCTGGCAGACGAGCCACGACATGTTACAACCCCTATAAAGCTGAACAGGAGGTAAGGAACCCGGCGGAGTAAGTCATCCACTAGATACACCCGTAAACCCACATTGACACAAGTCAAGCGAATGCATCAATATAAAAATACTATGAAGGAGATTTAAAAAAAATAGCTAATCGACCTCAATCCATTAAAAAAAACAACACATTTCCTAGTTACTAGTATGTATACTTAGATCTAGATATAGTGTCTACATACTACTATAATATATGTAGATTTTTTATATAATACATGGCATAGGCGTAGCCAGGAGTTTTTTTCGGGGAAGGGATTTTGGGGGGAGGGAGGTTTCTCCCTTCGGTCATATATATATATATGTGTGTGTGTGTGTTTTTGTGTTATTACATTCTAACCATTCATTCTTTCGGAAGACGTTTATTGTCTCCTAGAATAGGTTCTTTCTGGAGTTAGTGGAAAAATTGTAGACGCTCCGCCCTTGCCAGCAAGGGGGTCTATGGGAGTGCTGCGAGCTACTCCAGTAGGATTCGGGGAGTAGCCCAGCCACCAAACACCATTTCCGGTATTTAATGCCAAAAAAATGCATATTCTGAGATATCTACAGTACATTATCCTGCTATTAAAAGTTTTCGTTCAAAAACCTAATCTGCTATTCTAACTTAGGACTTAGATCCTCCCGCGCCGTTCGGCACATTGGGCGGCAAGCTGCCTCCACAAAAATCTGTCACTGGCAATGTCTGAAGCCTCTTCCCACCTGGTGTCCACTGCTCTGAGGATCTCCATGAAACACATTAAGGTAGTGTTTCTTAAACAATTCCGGGTGGCAACCCAGGACATTACACAGTTTTCGTTCTTTTAGAACGCACTTTTTATCCTAGTCAAAAAACAAATATCTAGTAATAAAGAGGCAGCCCTGGTCAATAGTATTCTTCGAGGGACATTCTAGATATATATAGCGAAAAAAAATATTGATGAGATGGGTTTTCAATCTGGAGGAGGGGGTTTAACTCAACCCCCCTTTGGCTACGCTCATAGAATTTTGAGTGTGTAATTTGCTTTTTTTTTTATATTGAACAGGTATTTTTTAGCTTCAAACCCGCTGAATGGGGTTTTAACTCCAAACCCACTTTGGCTACGCTCATAGACTTTTGAGTGTGTAATTTCCTTTTTTTTAATTGAAGAGGTGGTTTTTAGCTTCAAACCCCGCTGGAGGGGAGAGGGGGTTTAAACGTAAAACCGCTCTTGGCTACTCTCATATAATCTGGTGCTTTAGTCTTATATTAAAGAGGGGGTTTTATCGTAAAAAAAATTTCGTAGGGGGGTTTAAACTCAAAATCTTCATTAGCTATGCTCTTGGAATTTTGGGATTGTCGTTTCCATTAGTTTTTTTTTTATAGAAGAGGGGGATTAAACAGCGAAACCTCCTGGTAGGGGGTTTTAAACTTAAAAGCTCCTTGGCTGCGCTGGGGCAAGTAATATTAAAATATCCCCTAAAATAAACAAAATCGAAGCAAAAAATCAGTCACTAAATTCCGACTCCCCCCCCCTTTTCGGGGATATCATTTTGGGTCGGTCGCCCATGATACATGTAGATGTAAATGTAGATTTATGTCTAATCATGATCTCTTATAGTTTATAGGCCTACTTACTTACTTAGATCTTTACATATATAGGTTACTATAAGAAGCAGATGGTTTACCCAAGCAAAGAATGATTTTGTATAAATTTAATCGTAAAATAATATTTTAATTTTATGTAGATCTAGATCTAAAATATAAGAAATATCAAGAAATATGAATGCCCTAGTAACCTAGTCACTTAATGATTAAACACTTCGAACTAGTATTGATCTACATCCAACGAAATCCGAACTCAACACTTGTAAGGATAGGTCTCATATAGTTTTAGTACTATATTGAAATTAGATTGATTTGTTTAAATAAGGTAAATATATCTACTTTCACTAAACATTCTTCATCTATCAGTTTAAGAGTGAATGCAAGGGCTCAATAAGCTTATCAATTATTTTGTGTTAGTATAGTTCCATATCACATCCCCCATATAGAGCGTCCTCTTTTTGAGACACAAATTTGAAGGTTTCATTTGATTAAATAATGAAATGTGTAAAAGTAAAAAAAAAAAGGTTACAAAAGACAGTTTGTGTGGAAACACAAACTCAAAATCGGCCCCAGAAGTGGTCCACCCATGCAGGCTTCAATATTTTCAGAAAGAACATCCGAATGAAATTATATCAAAGACAAATGAGAGATAACAATGGAGAAAGAAGGTTAACAGATCTTGTGTAGTGTCCCAACGGTCCTGCAGATCAAAGGATAGGTGAAAGTGAATGTAAAGTTAGATGTGAACCTGGCCTAACTAGTTCCCCTTTCAGACTCTGTGGTCTTTAGGGCAAATGATATAAAGTTCATCTGTTTTTGTGGCCTACGGTTAACGAGGGTGTCATGTAGCCAGCACAACGATCAACCGCCTTTACTTTTCCAGAACTAATGTCAGGTACCCATTAGAGCTGAGTGGACTCAGAGGCGCCCAAAGATTCCAAAGTAGAAAATCAGAGTCTTCACCAGGATTCGAATCCGGGACCCCCGGTTCGGAAGCCAAGCGCTTTACCGCTCAGCCACCGCACCTCCCCTGGCCTAACTGATGTCTTATAATTGATCTAATTGTTTTGAATAGGCTCAATCTCTTATTGCAATCCTTTAAATAAAAAAAAAAATAAAAACGCAGGAAAATGAAGTTTAATAGATTACTATTCGTTTTAAATTAGGTCTAACTTATAATGCGTACTAATTAGCTTTTTCTCTTTAAAAAACTGCTTGCATAACTGATTTTAAAAATTAGATTTTTCGCTTTCAGGAAAAAAAAAGTAGCCATTGCATTAGAACTTTGAATGGTCTAAAATATTGTGATGTCGGATTTTCACTATCTTTTCTAGTTTACGAGATCTAAACGGGAGCCGCTAAAAACAACTATCTTTGCGAAGAGTAGATGTAGATCTAGCTTCGCGAGATGTCTGTCCTATGTTTTGTATGTTCATTTGTTCAAGTAAAAAACTATTTTTGCGATTCTAGAATTAGATCTAAGATTTAGCATTCGCACAATTGTTGGTCTACATGAACTAGATCCATGAAAATGTCATACTTGTATAGAGTTGGGCAACTTTTGTTTTGACTTTTGTTTTGAGGATCTTCACTTTGTTTGAAGGCTACTTTACATATGTTAGTTTTCCCGTTAGTATCAAAGCAAGCTTTATCAAGATTGGTCAAATGGTTTGGATTTTCATTCGTGACATACATACTGTTATGACTTTGCCATGCGCACCGCCATTCAGGATAGTGCAGAAAGAGGATGCGCACTGTCTGTGACTAGACAAGTCGGATGTTGACATAAGAAACTAACGATTTCCGCCCAAGGAGAGAGCCAATATGGAGATGCTGTACTCAAGGCAGATGCCCCTTTGTGTTTGTCATGTCTCTATGTAAATAAACGTCCTCGTTGAGTTGCCTCACTTAAGTTATTACATACTGTAACAGACATAAATACATACATACGCCTTACTTGCTGCTTTATATTATAGATGTATTTAAATTGTAAACAATGCAGTTGGACACATCGTTAAAAAGACAGACGAAAATCTAATACAGAAACAAGTTTGATAGTGACACTAGACATTACACACAGAAGAGAGGACACAGCCAATCATCCTAAGGATCAAATAGTGTTGAAATAATAAATGAACTTTCCCCTTGATGCTTGAATAATTCTTAAGTTTCTGACCCAGTCACCGTACTGAAGAATAATAGTAAATAATAATAATGTTCACCTATAATTTAAAGATTAAATCAGTTTTCAATTATGTATTTATGTATTTCTTTATGGTCGATAATCAGGAAGTCGTTGTACTGAGTTTTTTTAGCCCCAGACTTTGTGTGACAGCAAGTGTCATGAAAACAAAAGAGCCTACTACTAGCAACCTATTCCTTCCAGTCCTAGAATGGGAGCAGTAGCAGCAACCTACTTCCTTCCAGTCCTAGAATGGGAGCAGTAGTAGCAACCTATTCCTTCCAGTCCTAGAATGGGAGCAGTAGAAGCAGCCTACTTCCTTCCAGTCCTAGAATGGGAGCAGTAGTAGCAGCCTACTTTCTTCCAGTCCCAGAATGGGAGCAGTAGCAGCAACCTACTTCCTTCCAGTCCTAGAATGGGAGCAGTAGTAGCAACCTATTCCTTCCAGTCCTAGAATGGGAGCAGTAGAAGCAGCCTACTTCCTTCCAGTCCTAGAATGGGAGCAGTAGTAGCAGCCTACTTTCTTCCAGTCCCAGAATGGGAGCAGTAGCAGCAACCTATTCCTTCCAGTCCTAGAATGGGAGCAGTAAAAGCAACCTATTCCTTCCAGTCCTAGAATGGGAGCAGTAGTAGCAGCCTACTTCCTTCCAGTCCTAGAATGGGAGCAGTAGTAGGAGCCAACTTTCTTCCAGTTCTAGAATGGGAGCAGTAGTAGCAGCCTACTTCGTTCCAGTCCTAGAATGGGTGCAGTAGTAGTAGCCAACTTCCTTCCAGTCCTAGAATGGGAGCAGTAGAAGCAGCCTACTTCCTTCCAGTCCTAGAATGGGAGCAGTAGTAGCAGCCTACTTCCTTACAGTCCTAGAATGGGAGCAGTAGAAGCAGCCTACTTCCTTCCAGTTCTAGAATGGGGGCAGTAGTAGCAGCCAACTTCCTTACAGTCCTAGAATGGGAGCAGTAGAAGCAGCCTAGTTTCTTTCAGTCCTAGAATGGGAGCAGTAGAAGCAGCCTACTTTCTTCCAGTCCTAGAATGGGAGCAGTAGTAGTAGCCTACTTCCTTCCAGTCCTAGAATGGAAGCAGTAGTAGCAGCCTACTTCCTTCCAATCCTAGAATGGGAGCAGTAGTAGCAGCATACTTCCTTCCAATCCTAGAATGGGAGCAGTAGAAGCAGCCTACTTTCTTTTAGTCCTAGAATGGGGGCAGTAGAAGCAGCCTACTTTCTTCCAGTCCTAGAATGGAGGCAGTTGAAGCAGCCTACTTTCTTCCAGTCCTAGAATGGAAGCAGTAGCAACAGCCTACTTCCTTCCAGTCCTAGAATGGGTGCAGTAGTAGCAGCCAACTTCCTTACAGTCCTAGAATGGGGGCAGTAGAAGCAGCCAACTTCCTTACAGTCCTAGAATGGGAGCAGTAGAAGCAGCCTACTTTCTTCCAGTCCTAGAATGGAGGCAGTTGAAGCAGCCTACTTTCTTCCAGTCCTAGAATGGAAGCAGTAGCAACAGCCTACTTCCTTCCAGTCCTAGAATGGGTGCAGTAGTAGCAGCCAACTTCCTTACAGTCCTAGAATGGGGGCAGTAGCAACAGCCTACTTCCTTCCAATCCTAGAATGGGTGCAGTAGTAGCAGCCTACTTCCTTCCAGTCCTAGAATGGAAGCAGTAGTAGCAGCCTACTACCTTCCAGTCCTAGAATGGGAGTAGTAGTAGCAGCCTACTACCTTCCAGTCCTAGAATGGGAACAGTAGTAGCAGCCTACTTTCTTCCAGTCCTAGAATGGGAGCAGTAGTAGCAGCCTACTTCCTTCCAGTCCTAGAATGGAAGCAGTAGTAGCAGCCTACTTCCTTCCAATCCTAGAATGGGAGCAGTAGTAGCAGCATACTTCCTTCCAATCCTAGAATGGGAGCAGTAGAAGCAGCCTACTTTCTTTTAGTCCTAGAATGGGGGCAGTAGAAGCAGCCTACTTTCTTCCAGTCCTAGAATGGAGGCAGTTGAAGCAGCCTACTTTCTTCCAGTCCTAGAATGGAAGCAGTAGCAACAGCCTACTTCCTTCCAGTCCTAGAATGGGTGCAGTAGTAGCAGCCAACTTCCTTACAGTCCTAGAATGGGAGCAGTAGAAGCAGCCTACTTCCTTCCAATCCTAGAATGGGAGCAGTAGAAGCAGCCTACTTTCTTTTAGTCCTAGAATGGGGACAGTAGAAGCAGCCTACTTTCTTCCAGTCCTAGAATGGGGGCAGTAGAAGCAGCCTACTTTCTTCCAGTCCTAGAATGGAAGCAGTAGCAACAGCCTACTTCCTTCCAGTCCTAGAATGGGTGCAGTAGTAGTAGCCTACTTCCTTCCAGTCCTAGAATGGAAGCAGTAGTAGCAGCCTACTACCTTCCAGTCCTAGAATGGGAGCAGTAGTAGCAGCCTACTTTCTTCCAGTCCTAGAATGGGTGCAGTAGAAGCAGCCTACTTCCGTCCAGTCCAAGAATGGAAGCAGTAGTAGCAGCCAACTTCCTTCCAGTCCTAGAATGGGTGCAGTAGTAGCAGTCAACTTCCTTCCAGTCCTAGAATGGGAGCAGTAGTAGCAGCCTACTTCCTTCCAGTTTTAGAATCTGAGCAGTAGTAGCAGCCTACTTTCTTCCAGTCCTAGAATGGGAGCAGTAGTAGCAACCTACTTCATTCCAGTCCTAGAATGGGAGCAGTAGTAGCCGCCTACTTCCTTCCAGTCCTAGAATGGGAACAGTAGCAGCAGCCTAGTTTCTTTCAGTCATAGAATGGGAGCAGTAGTAGCAGCCTACTTCCTTCCAGTCCTAGAATGGGAGCAGTAGCAGCAGCCTACTTCCTTCCAGTCCTAGAATGGGAGCAGTAGCAGCAGCATACTTCCTTCCAGTCCTAGAATGGGAGCAGTAGTAGCAGCATACTTCCTTCCAGTCCTAGAATGGGAGCAGTAGTAGCAGCCTACTTCCTTCCAGTCCTAAAATGGGAGCAGTAGTAGCAGCCTACTTCCTTCCAGTCCTAGAATGGGAGGAGTAGTAGGAGCCTACTACCTTCCAGTCCTAGAATGGGAACAGTAGTAGCAGCCTACTTTCTTCCAGTCCTAGAATGGGAGCAGTAGTAGCAGCCAACTTCCTTCCAATCCTAGAATGGGAGCAGTAGTAGCAGCCTACTTTCTTCCAGTCCTAGAATGGGAGCAGTAGTAGCAGCATACTTCCTTCCAATCCTAGAATGGGAGCAGTAGAAGCAGCCTACTTTCTTTTAGTCCTAGAATGGGGGCAGTAGAAGCAGCCTACTTTCTTCCAGTCCTAGAATGGAGGCAGTTGAAGCAGCCTACTTTCTTCCAGTCCTAGAATGGAAGCAGTAGCAACAGCCTACTTCCTTCCAGTCCTAGAATGGGTGCAGTAGTAGCAGCCAACTTCCTTACAGTCCTAGAATGGGAGCAGTAGAAGCAGCCTACTTCCTTCCAATCCTAGAATGGGAGCAGTAGAAGCAGCCTACTTTCTTTTAGTCCTAGAATGGGGACAGTAGAAGCAGCCTACTTTCTTCCAGTCCTAGAATGGGGGCAGTAGAAGCAGCCTACTTTCTTCCAGTCCTAGAATGGGGGCAGTAGAAGCAGCCTACTTTCTTCCAGTCCTAGAATGGAAGCAGTAGCAACAGCCTACTTCCTTCCAGTCCTAGAATGGGTGCAGTAGTAGTAGCCTACTTCCTTCCAGTCCTAGAATGGAAGCAGTAGTAGCAGCCTACTACCTTCCAGTCCTAGAATGGGAGCAGTAGTAGCAGCCTACTTTCTTCCAGTCCTAGAATGGGTGCAGTAGAAGCAGCCTACTTCCTTCCAGTCCTAGAATGGAAGCAGTAGTAGCAGCCAACTTCCTTCCAGTCCTAGAATGGGTGCAGTAGTAGCAGTCAACTTCCTTCCAGTCCTAGAATGGGAGCAGTAGTAGCAGCCTACTTCCTTCCAGTTTTAGAATCTGAGCAGTAGTAGCAGCATACTTCCTTCCAGTCCTAGAATGGGAGCAGTAGTAGCAGCCTACTTTCTTCCAGTCCTAGAATGGGAGCAGTAGTAGCAGCCTACTTTCTTCCAGTCCTAGAATGGGAGCAGTAGTAGCAGCCTACTTTCTTCCAGTCCTAGAATGGGAGCAGTAGTAGCAGCCTACTTTCTTCCAGTCCTAGAATGGGAGCAGTAGTAGCAGCCTACTTCCTTCCAGTTTTAGAATCTGAGCAGTAGTAGCAGCATACTTCCTTCCAGTCCTAGAATGGGAGCAGTAGTAGCAGCCTACTTTCTTCCAGTCCTAGAATGGGAGCAGTAGTAGCAACCTACTTCATTCCAGTCCTAGAATGGGAGCAGTAGTAGCCGCCTACTTCCTTCCAGTCCTAGAATGGGAACAGTAGCAGCAGCCTAGTTTCTTTCAGTCATAGAATGGGAGCAGTAGTAGCAGCCTACTTCCTTCCAGTCCTAGAATGGGAGCAGTAGCAGCAGCCTACTTCCTTTCAGTCCTAGAATGGGAGCAGTAGCAGCAGCATACTTCCTTCCAGTCCTAGAATGGGAGCAGTAGTAGCAGCATACTTCCTTCCAGTCCTAGAATGGGAGCAGTAGTAGCAGCCTACTTCCTTCCAGTCCTAAAATGGGAGCAGTAGTAGCAGCCTACTTCCTTCCAGTCCTAGAATGGGAGTAGTAGTAGCAGCCTACTACCTTCCAGTCCTAGAATGGGAACAGTAGTAGCAGCCTACTTTCTTCCAGTCCTAGAATGGGAGCAGTAGTAGCAGCCAACTTCCTTCCAATCCTAGAATGGGAGCAGTAGTAGCAGCCTACTTTCTTCCAGTCCTAGAATGGGAGCAGTAGTAGCAGCCTACTTCCTTACAGTCCTAGAATGGGAGCAGTAGTAGCAGCCTACTTCCTTCCAATCCTAGAATGGGAGCAGTAGCAACAGCCTACTTCCTTCCAGTCTTAGAATGGGGGCAGTAGTAACAGCCTCCTTCCTTCCAATCCTAGAATGGGAGCAGTAGCAACAGCCTACTTCCTTCCAGTCCTAGAATGGGAGCAGTAGAAGCAGCCAACTTCCTTACAGTCTTAGAATGGGAGAAGTAGTAGCAGCCTACTTCCTTCCAGTCCTAGAATGGGAGCAGTAGCAACAGCCTACTTCCTTCCAGTCCTAGAATGGGAGCAGTATTAGCAGCCTACTTTCTTCCAGTCCTAGAATGGGAGCAGTAGTAGCAGCCTACTTCCTTACAGTCCTAGAATGGGAGCAGTAGTAGCAGCCTACTTCCTTCCAATCCTAGAATGGGAGCAGTAGCAACAGCCTACTTCCTTCCAGTCTTAGAATGGGGGCAGTAGTAACAGCCTACTTCCTTCCAATCCTAGAATGGGAGCAGTAGCAACAGCCTACTTCCTTCCAGTCTTAGAATGGGGGCAGTAGTAGCAGCCTACTTTCTTCCAGTCCTAGAATGGGAGCAGTAGTAGCAGCCTACTTCCTTCCAATCCTAGAATGGGAGCAGTAGTAGCAGCCAACTTCCTTCCAGTCCTAGAATGGGAGCAGTAGTAGCAGCCAACTTCCTTCCAATCCTAGAATGGGAGCAGTAGTAGCAGCCAACTTCCTTCCAGTCCTAGAATGGGAGCAGTAGAAGCAGCCTACTTTCTTCCAGTCCTAGAATGGGAGCAGTAGTAGCAGCCTACTTCCTTCCAGTCCTAGAATGGGAACAGTAGCAGCAGCCTAGTTTCTTTCAGTCATAGAATGGGAGCAGTAGTAGCAGCCTACTTCCTTCCAGTCCTAGAATGGGAGCAGTAGCAGCAGCCTACTTCCTTCCAGTCCTAGAATTGGAGCAGTAGTAGCAGCATACTTCCTTCCAGTCCTAGAATGGGAGCAGTAGTAGCAGCATACTTCCTTCCAGTCCTAGAATGGGAGCAGTAGTAGCAGCATACTTCCTTCCAGTCCTAGAATGGGAGCAGTAGTAGCAGCCTACTTCCTTCCAGTCCTAAAATGGGAGCAGTAGTAGCAGCCTACTTCCTTCCAGTCCTAGAATGGGAGTAGTAGTAGCAGCCTACTACCTTCCAGTCCTAGAATGGGAACAGTAGTAGCAGCCTACTTTCTTCCAGTCCTAGAATGGGAGCAGTAGTAGCAGCCTACTTCCTTCCAGTCCTAGAATGGGAGCAGTAGAAGCAATCTACTTCCTTCCAATCCTAGAATGGGAGCAGTAGTAGCAACCTACTTCATTCCAGTCCTAGAATGGGAGCAGTAGCATCAGCCTACTTTCTTCCAGTCCTAGAATGGGAGCAGTAGTAGCAACCTACTTCCTTCCAGTCCTTGTATGGGAGCAGTAGCAGCAGCCAACTTCCTTCCAGTCCTAGAATGGGAGCAGTAGCAGCAGCCTACTTCCTTCCAGTCCTATAATGGGAGCAGCAGTTTCCTGTATTCCATGCCAACAGAAGAAGTTGACCTCTTCGTTCTTAAAAGCACGCAGGTAAAAGTGTATTATTGATATTTAATCTTCAGAAATTGTAACTTCATACCCAGAGGATTTAAACTGTTTTTTTCTCGTTCAGCTCTATTGCAACTAATGAAAACATATTTAACAATTTAAACACTTTAATGGGTTACGTTCTTTGTGTTCATTGTAGTTAGTCTGTGAGATGATTGGTTGATTCTAAAACTAAGTAACACACAAGACACAGTTCAACAAATACATTCACAAGGACACAACTTTGGCTCATAAGAAATTTAAATCTAGACAAACATTTTAGTTATACAAAATTTCTGCTTCAGATTTACATCAGTCTTTTAGCAAGGGGAAAATGTAAGAAAAGTCTGGAACTGAAACAAAGAAATACAAAGAAATAGCTTTTGTTTTTTCCTGTTCTCTTTCTGAATGTGATCTGTATGCAAAATACATTTCATGTTCTTTCTGACATTCGCTAGTTTGTTTGTGCTAATGAGCTCCCTTTTTTCCCCTTACGTTCACAGCTGGTGATTTGAACATTTTCGATAAAGTCTTTGATCTTCATGATGCTGACTATTTAGCTCTCTCAGACTGAAGAAATAACTCACTTGAAACTTGGCTACACAACTTTAATAGTCTAATCACTTGTCTAGCTGTCTAGCAGTCTAGTATTTAGCGAGGTTGGAGCAGAAGGGGAATAAACTATGAACCATCGGAATCAAATACATCTAGTTAGAAAATAATTTCAACTTTTGTTTAGTGTTCATGTTTAGTGTTCATGTTTAGTGTTCATGTCTTGTGCAGAGTAGTTTGTTGAAACTATCGTGAACAAAACAAAATAAACATGGTGAACTCTGAACTAATTCTTAGGAAATAATACACTTGTAATGTTTCATTTTCTTATACATTAGGCGGCTACTAGGTACAGCACTTAAAACATTATCCAGTGCAAATACTTAATGTGTTGCCTAGTGTTTTAGACAGTTCGAAATCAAGTAGACGTCCCTAAAGACGTCCCTAAAGACGTCCCTAAAGACGTCATCCAAACGTTATCCCCTGTTTCATAACAAACAAAAAACGTGAAGGAAACACGAAGAACAAATCAAATGCATTCATAGATTAGAGTTGGTATAAGTTGGTATAAGGATAACTTTTTTTACATTCTGACCCTTCATTCTTTCGGAACACATTTATTGTGCCATAGAATAGGTTCTTCCTGTTGTTAGTGGAAAAATTGTTGACATTGCCATTGCTAGCAAGGGGGTCTGGGGGAGCGCTAGGAGCTCCCCATAGCGCGGGGCAGAGCCCCGCCGCTAAGAGCACTGTTTCTGGTATTGAATGCCAACAAAATATATATTCTGAGGTATCTACAGTGCATTTTCCTGCTATTAAAAAGTCTTATATCAAAAACCTAATGTGATATTCTTACTGATTTAGACCCTCCCGCACTGTTCGGCGCATTTGCCGTCAAGCTGTTTCCACAAAAATCTGTCACTGGTAATGTCTGAAGCCTCTTCCCACCTGCTCTGAGGACCTCCATGAAAGTGTGGCGCCAAGTTGTACTAGGATGTCATCGCAACTCTTCTTATGTGTTATTCATTTTGTCGGAGAACATGTCCCGCAAACCTCATGCGACGCTCTGTCACAATTTTACTAAGGAGTCGACTCACAGTTCGGCATAGGATTTCCTTGATTTACACCCGATTTCTATAACTGACTTCTAAAATATGTCTTGCAATCTTTGTTGAGCCACATTTAGTGTTTTTCAATTTCGGCTGATGACTATTCACTGCAGTTTATTAATGGAGCCCTGCCACTGGTAAAAATGTGTAACCTCTCTTGAATACGCTCTTGGAATTAGGTGACTGTAGTTTGCTTTAGATTTTATATCAAAAAGGGAAGTTTTATCGTCAAAATCATCTGTTGGGGGTTTTAAACTAAAAAATCTCAGGACTTTGTTTTTTTTTATTATTCAAAACCTAATTTAGCTACGATCATGGAATTTGGTAACTTTAGTTTGCTTTAGAATAATATTGAAGATAGAGGTTTTCCACCTCAAAATGCTCTGTAGGGGGATTTTAAACTCAAAACCATCTGGAGGAGAGGAGTTTAAACTCAAACCCCCCCCTCCCATTGGCTTGGCTACACTCAAATAATTTTAGTGTGTAATTTGCTTTTTTTTTTATATTGAAGAGGTATTTTTTTAGCATCAAATCCTTCTGAAAGAAGATTTAAACTCAAAACCCCTTTTGGCAACGCTCATAGCATTTTGAGTGCGTAATTTGCTTTTTTTTACATTTTAGATGTATTTTTTAGCTTTAAATCCCGCTGGCGGGGGATTTAAACTCAAAAACCCCTTTGGCTACGCTCATAGATTTTAGAGTGTGTAAATTGCTTTTTTTTTTTTATTGAAGATGTATTTTTTAGCTTCAAACTCCACTGGAGGGGAGTTTAAACTTAAAACTGAGTCAAAACCCATTTAGCTACGCTCATAACATTTTGAGTGCATAATTTGCTTTTTTTTTCATATTGAAGAGGGGGTTTATCGTAAATTTTGGAGGGGGTTTTAAAATCAAAATCTTCATTAACTGTGCTATTGGAATTTGGGGATAGTCGTTTGCATTTTTTTTGTTTTGTTTTTTAGAAGAGGGGGATTTAACTGCAAAAACCCCTGTTAGGGGGTTTTAAACTCAAAACCCCCTGGTAGGGGTTTTAAACTCAAAACCCCTTTGGCTATGCTCATAACATTTTAAGTGCATAATTTGCTTTTTTTTCATATTAAAGAGGGGGGTTTATCGTAAATTTTGGAGAGGTTTTAAAATCAAAATCTTCCTTAACTGTGCTCTTGGAATTTGGGGATAGTCGTTTGCATTTTTTTTTTGTTTTGTTTTTTAAAAGAGGGGGATTTAACTGCAAAAACCCCTGTTAGGGGGTTTTAAACTCAAAACCCCCTGTTAGGGGGTTTTAAACTCAAAACCCCTTTGGCTACGCTCATAAGATTTTGAGTGCATAATTTGCTTTTTTTTCATATTAAAGAGGGGGTTTATCGTAAATTTTGGAGGGGTTTTAAAATCAAAATCTTCCTTAACTGTGCTCTTGGAATTAGGGGATTGTTTGCATTTTTTTGTTTTGTTGTATAGAAGAGGGGGATTTAACTGCAAAAACCCCTGGTAGGGGGTTTGAAACTCAAAACCCCCAGTTAGGGGGTTTTAAAATGAAAACCCCCTTGGCTGCGCTGGGGCAAGTGATAGTTTAGTATTAAAATCTCACCGAAAATAAACAAAATCATAGCAAAAATTCTGTCACTGGGGGGGATTTCATTTCGTGGGGGGGGGGGGTTTGAACCCCAAACCCACCCCCCCTGGCTACGCCCATGATAGATAGATAGATAGATAGATAGATAGATAGATCAGATCATTTAGAATGTAAATAAAATCTATATAAACATACATGTTAAAAACTATACAGGCGCAATCTTTGGCCTGCAAGGAATCTTTTATCTCACCACAAGTCTACACAAGATTCACTGTGTACTGTATTCATCTGTCTAATTAGTGGTATCCTCCATTCTAGCCAGTCTATGAAAACCATTCTCTGTTCAAACGGTAGATAAGTGGAAGACATGGCAGCAGTGATGTGGACTCAATGTTTCTCCATGCTTCTCTTTATCTACTACCTCCCGTGCACTTCTAGTTTTAGAACGCCACTACATTCACCCAGTGGCGTAGCTAGGAATTGGCCATCATTTGGGGGCCCGGCGGGGGGTTTGGCCTCTTTGGTCCCCTGCATTTTGGGTAATATTTAATTTAAAAAAAAAACAATTTCGAACACTCATTTAGGGACCCCCCTCAAGTGGGGTCAGGGGGATTTTCTAATTCTCGTCCCTCCCCCACCCCAGGTACGCCACTGCTTTCACCAATTGAGTGCATACAGCTGACAAAAGATCTAGCCTAAGTCCACCGTAGTCTCAGTAATCAAACGCTTCACATCAGATTTGCTTGAATTTATAAACTATGTGGTACGTAATCTTGTTCTCAAACACATATGTATGCGCACCTACAAACATGCATTGCACACATATACATAGAGAACGTAGTAAATAAGATATGGATTAAGTACCTGATGACCAAGTCTCCCTCGGTTTAATGAGGGGGGGGGGACAGCAAAAAGTCCAGGCATATACCGAGTAGGGGCGAGGGCAGCTGCCCTGGACACCGGAGCGTAGGGAGCACCAAAATAGCAAAACATTGCAAAAAAAAATGTAGTATATATTTCTATCGATACCGTTCTTTAAAAAAAATTGCATTACACGCGCCGTTGATTTGATTTCATTAAGTGCGAACATCGTCTCCTTTATTTCCCCACTTACAATAAGAGTCTTCTCTTTTCAACCTTTGACTTGATGTATTGTTAGGCCCTGATTTCTAGAACCTGTTCCATGGAGTTGGAATATCCTGTTCTCTTTCTCTCTCTTTCTCTTCTTTACTTCTCTGTGTCTGGAACCTATTTTGTGTCCTCCTGTGCATTGGTATGTACTTTGACATAGAGTTTGGAATTGGAACGAAATGTCGCCCCCTCGACACACACAAACTCACACATATTTTTCGTTCTCTCTCTCTCTCTCTCACCTCTTCCCTATTTCTCTGTTCCCCTCGCTTTCTGTTTTTCTCTGTGTCTCTGGAACTTCCTTTTTTTTTCATGCTGTGCATTTCGTTGTCAACTTTTGACTTGAATTGGTACGAGACAAACAATTGCATTTAGTTTTATTTGTAGCAATCATTTTGAGGCTCAAGAAAGACAGTGCTATTTAGTAGAGTATCTACTCACACACAAACATCAGATCATTTCTTACTTTCTTGAGAAACAAAATAGACTGGATCTTTTTACTGCTCTTGCGTTATTTCTTTTTTTTCGACCGTGTCTAAACTGAAGAAGAAATAAAACTACATTGACTTAAGACAAATGAAATATTGGTTGATTGATTTCAAATAACATACACACAAATTGAACAGAAATGTGCCTTAGAAAACATCTAAGAAGTCAAAGAAACCTGCGTACGAAATTCCATACAATCCATTCTGCAGTTGTTGAGACCTCTTGATACATAGTTACATAAATCAGTAAGTGGCATTTTGCGCTTACAATATAGATTCTATGTACGATTTTTGTTATTGCTTACTTGCGGGCATTATTGGGAGATGGGGTTGGGGCTCCGATAGGCCTTGCTACTCCAGACACCCTCGATACGCCACAGCAACAGTCTAAAATGAACCTGAATTCAATTTTTTATTTCTACAAAGCCAAAAAAAAAAGTGAAACTTGAAGCCATGTGAATGAAGAAAGATGCAAGCTACTAGAGAAACAAAGATGAAACTGAAGAGAAAGATGCAAGCTACTAGAGAAACAAAGATGAAACTGAAGAGAAAGATGCAAGCTACTAGAGAAACAAAGATGAAACTGAAGAGAAAGACGCAAGATGGCTAGAGAAACAAAGATAAAACTGAAGAGAAAGATGCAAGCTACTAGAGAAACAAAGATGAAACTGAAAAGAAAGATGCAAGATGGCTAGAGAAACAAAGATCAAACTGAAGAGAAAGATGCAAGCTACTAGAGAAACAAAGATGAAACTGAAGAGAAAGATGCAAGCTACTAGAGAAACAAAGATGAAACTGAAGAGAAAGATGCAAAGTTACTAGAGAAACAAAGATGAAACTGAAGAGAAAGATGCAAAGCTACTAGAGAAACAAAGATGAAACGGAAGAGAAAGATGCAAGCTGCTAGCGAAACAAAGATGAAACGGAAGAGAAAGATGCAAAGCTACTAGAGAAACAAAGATGAAACGGAAGAGAAAGATGCAAAGCTACTAGAGAAACAAAGATGAAACGGAAGAGAAAGATGCAAAGTTACTAGAGAAAAAAAGATGAAACGGAAGAGAAAGATGCAAAGCTACTAGAGAAACAAAGATGAAACGGAAGAGAAAGATGCAAGCTTCTAGAGAAACAAAGATGAAACTGAAGAGAAAAATGCAAGCTACTAGAGAAACAAAGATGAAACTGAAGAGAAAGATGCAAAGCTACTAGAGAAACAAAGATGAAACTGAAGAGAAAGATGCAAAGCTACTAGAGAAACAAAGATGAAACTGAAGAGAAAAATGCAAGCTACTAGAGAAACAAAGATGAAACTGAAGAGAAAGATGCAAAGCTACTAGAGAAACAAAGATGAAACGGAAGAGAAAGATGCAAGCTGCTAGAGAAACAAAGATGAAACTGAAGAGAAAGATGCAAGCTACTAGAGAAACAAAGATGAAACGGAAGAGAAACATGCAAAGCTACTAGAGAAACAAAGATGAAACGGAAGAGAAAGATGCAAAGCTACTAGAGAAACAAAGATGAAACTGAAGAGAAAGATGCAAAGTTACTAGAGAAACAAAGATGAAACTGAAGAGAAAGATGCAAAGCTACTAGAGAAACAAAGATGAAACGGAAGAGAAAGATGCAAAGTTACTAGAGAAACAAAGATGAAACTGAAGAGAAAGATGCAAGCTGCTAGAGAAACAAAGATGAAACGGAAGACAAAGATGCAAAGCTACTAGAGAAACAAAGATGAAACGGAAGAGAAAGATGCAAAGTTACTAGAGATACAAAGATGAAACTGAAGAGAAAGATGCAAAGTTACTAGAGAAACAAAGATGAAACTGAAGAGAAAGATGCAAAGTTACTAGAGAAACAAAGATGAAACTGAAGAGAAAGATGCAAAGTTACTAGAGAAACAAAGATGAAACTGAAGAGAAAGATGCAAAGTTACTAGAGAAACAAAGATGAAACTGAAGAGAAAGATGCAAAGCTACTAGAGAAACAAAGATGAAACGGAAGAGAAAGATGCAAAGTTACTAGAGAAACAAAGATGAAACTGAAGAGAAAGATGCAAAGTTACTAGAGAAACAAAGATGAAACGGAAGAGAAAGATGCAAAGTTACTAGAGAAACAAAGATGAAACGGAAGAGAAACATGCAAAGTTACTAGAGAAACAAAGATGAAACTGAAGAGAAAGATGCAAAGTTACTAGAGAAACAAAGATGAAACTGAAGAGAAAGATGCAAGCTGCTAGAGAAACAAAGATGAAACGGAAGAGAAAGATGCAAAGTTACTAGAGATACAAAGATGAAACTGAAGAGAAAGATGCAAAGTTACTAGAGAAACAAAGATGAAACTGAAGAGAAAGATGCAAAGTTACTAGAGAAACAAAGATGAAACGGAAGAGAAAGATGCAAAGTTACTAGAGAAACAAAGATGAAACGGAAGAGAAACATGCAAAGTTACTAGAGAAACAAAGATGAAACTGAAGAGAAAGATGCAAAGTTACTAGAGAAACAAAGATGAAACGGAAGAGAAACATGCAAAGCTACTAGAGAAACAAAGATGAAACGGAAGAGAAAGATGCAAAGCTACTAGAGAAACAAAGATGAAACTGAAGAGAAAGATGCAAAGTTACTAGAGAAACAAAGATGAAACTGAAGAGAAAGATGCAAAGCTACTAGAGAAACAAAGATGAAACGGAAGAGAAAGATGCAAAGTTACTAGAGAAACAAAGATGAAACTGAAGAGAAAGATGCAAGCTGCTAGAGAAACAAAGATGAAACGGAAGAGAAAGATGCAAAGCTACTAGAGAAACAAAGATGAAACTAAAGAGAAAGATGCAAGCTGCTAGAGAAACAAAGATGAAACGGAAGAGAAAGATGCAAAGCTACTAGAGAAACAAAGATGAAACGGAAGAGAAAGATGCAAAGTTACTAGAGAAACAAAGATGAAACTAAAGAGAAAGATGCAAGCTGCTAGAGAAACAAAGATGAAACTGAAGAGAAAGATGCAAAGCTACTAGAGAAACAAAGATGAAACGGAAGAGAAAGATGCAAAGTTACTAGAGAAACAAAGATGAAACTGAAGAGAAAGATGCAAAGCTACTAGAGAAACAAAGATGAATTTGAAGAGAAAGATGCAAAGCTACTAGAGAAACAAAGATGAAACGGAAGAGAAAGATGCAAAGTTACTAGAGAAACAAAGATGAAACTGAAGAGAAAGATGCAAGCTGCTAGAGAAACAAAGATGAAACGGAAGAGAAAGATGCAAAGTTACTAGAGAAACAAAGATGAAACGGAAGAGAAAGATGCAAAGTTACTAGAGATACAAAGATGAAACTGAAGAGAAAGATGCAAAGCTACTAGAGAAACAAAGATGAAACTGAAGAGAAAGATGCAAAGCTACTAGAGAAACAAAGATGAAACTGAAGAGAAAGATGCAACCTGCTAGAGAAACAAAGATGAAACGGAAGAGAAAGATGAAAGATGCAAGCTTGCTAGAGGCTAACAAGATATCAAATTATGTTCTTCATTGAAGATTGTTCAAAAGAAATCTATTTAAAGACGGGTCTGCACGGAGGCTGACCCATTGACCTGTATCATCATGACCTGACCTATATAAAGTCAACACGTTGTAAAGTTTCAATGAAAACAAGAACTCTTCAGCGTGCTCATCATGTTCTGATTTCAAGACAGACCGTTACGTTAGCATGTGCATGTTCCTTAACAGAGCAGTCTGTGTCAGACGTGTCTTCTTGTATTTCATGTCTTTCTAGTGCTGTCTAACATTTCATTTAGTTTGGAGTTCAAAGTTCACATGTACCTCTTTTCGTTGTGGTTGCATATATGTCCTAAATCCATTTTTAAAATAAAAATATTTGCTTGTAGGCCTACATATATTTAATTAAAATATGAAATGGACTTTATTTGGTATGTTCATGTGTTAAAGAATAAAGTACATCTATAGATATATATATATGGATCTAGAGTTAAATAATGGCTGCGATAGATTTCGTTCTGCGCTTGCGTGAAGCCTTCGATCGGCGCATGCGTGACAAATCTTGTTAGATGTACGCGACTCTTGAATGGAACTATTAAAATGTATGTCGACACGGCTTCGCAGCTATAGCAAACGAATGTATGAAAAATTGCTTTAGAAAAACAAATTTGACTGTTCATTTGATTAAAATATGAAATGAATGTATGTTCATGTATTTAATTAAAAAACTATCTTTACGAAGAGAAGTTCTATCATCTTAGAGTTGAATTAGAGTTTTAGACCTAGGAAAAGAGAGATGTGTAACCTTTCGGGTAATGTCTTATGAAAGAATGTACGTCAGGAATTCTAAATTCGCAGATATAAGGAACGAATTTATGTAAAAAATGCTTTTGAAACACACATTTGAAGGTTATTTTTATGAAATAATAAAATCAATAGACTATATTTTGTATTTTCATTTCATATTTTAATCAAATTAACATTCAAATTTGTTCTTCTAAAGCATTTTTCATACATACGTTAACTAAAGCTGCTCTTCTCATGTCAACATGGAAAACATGGCCTAGATTTATAAGATACTATACTTTCATACATATATACACACATACATATATACATACATACACCTTACATTCTACTTTATAATCTAGATATGTAGGAGAGAGAGAGAGAGAGGGGGGGGGGGTCTAGAACTAAATATTTAAATGATGAACGATTTTACAACTACACGTGTGTGCAGGCCAAAGTGGTCAGTTCGTGGCCTGTTATCTGGACATCAGTGCACGCCAACAGAATAGTTTCAGAATAAGAAAAAAATATTTCTTCAATTACTTAAAAAGTTCGCTTTAGTCTATTTATGGACAGTGTGAACTTTTATTATACTCAGAGACTCGTGGAGTCTAATGCCTACCAATGACAAAGTTGTAGAGTAACAGTGAAGTGTCCACCATATTGTTTACATCATAGCGTGAGAAAGTCTAATAAACTCAAAATGGAACATTCACATCTTGAACTATTTACTGCTGACTGTTTGAGAGTTGAATCTTAGTTAAGTGTTGTTACCGAATCTATGTTTTTCTGTTTCATTCTTCACCCTGTGTTTTTCTGTTTCATTCTCCACTCTATGTTTGTTAATTAATTAATTAATTCATTTATCGCGTTTTCTATCTTCATCTTGAAACTGTCTTATCTTATCTTATCTTATCTTATAAGTTACAGACGTCATTGGTTTTCCTAGCTGATTCAGGCACTAATAGCACCAGGAAAAAAGGAGTATTTGCTCAAATTTGACCTAGCATATGGAATAAGAAATGTGCATTTATCTTTGTTGTCTTTCTGAGTTTTTTTAGCGGCCCCCAAAAGGGAAAAAGACGCTATTAATTTTGTGTGGAATGTCTGTCCGTCCGTCCGTCCGTCCCGTTTAGATCTCGTAAACTAGAAAAGATATGAAAATTAGACATAATAATATTTTAGACTTTTCAAAGTTCTGATGCAACGGCTACTTTTTTTCTTTTCTGAAAGCGAAAAAACAAATTTTTTAAATCACTTATGCAAGCAGTTTTTTCATAAAAATACACCACTTTTACAACTATTCACTATTAATAGTAACAAACACGGGAAGCTCTTTAGTAGAGGAAATAGCAATTTACCATATTTATAACACATTTATGCTAATTTTGTTTTATATTTGTATTGCTAAGTTAAATAAGTTCTGTCATACTAACTATTACACTTAAACACACACAAATGTTTACTATTTTTAAAGAGAAAAAATCATTTTAGTGTGCATATAAGTTGGACATAATTTAAAACAACAATTAATAAGTAGTTTTTCATATTATCGCGTAAACTGTAGGTTTTCACTATAGCCTATAGTACACTTAACTAAAGGAAAATTATTTTTTTTTACGAAATGTTTTTTTCTTGAGGATTTTGATTAAGATATTGACCCTTTACAAAACACTGCCTACCAGTTTGTAAAGTAGCACACTGCTCATCTGTTTGTACTTACAATTTGTCAACCCTGTGGTTAGTACTGACACCAGTGTCCGCTGTCATGTGACACTTTATTTACCCGTCAGTCGTGACACATTCAAGTGGAACCGATAACAAACCACCACGTTGAGGGACCGTTACCCAAACCATTCGACTGTAATCGATCAACTGGGCCTGGACACAGCATTCATCAAGAAGTTTTTGTTTACTGACAGTGTTCACAAGAAGTATTTGTTTACTGACAGTGTTCACACTAAGTATTTGTTTACTAAGAGTGTTCACACTAAGTATTTGTTTACTAACAGTGTTCACACTAAGTATTTGTTTACTAAGAGTGTTCACAAGAAGTATTTGTTTACTGAGAGTGTTCACACTAAGTATCTGTTTACTGACAGTGTTCACACTAAGTATTTGTTTACTAAGAGTGTTCACACTAAGTATTTGTTTACTAAGAGTGTTCACACTAAGTATTTGTTTACTAAGAGTGTTCACACTAAGTATTTGTTTACTAAGAGTGTTCACACTAAGTATTTGTTTACTAAAAGTGTTCACACTCAGAGATTACCAAAGACATATATACAAATACTTCATTAGTAATAGGACAGAGAGTATTAGTTCTAAACTTAGTGACGGCCTATGGAAAGAATCAAAACCTCAAACCTTTCCTTTCCTCTGTGTAACAACACACACACACATATATCTTAATGTGGGAGAGTAGTGTACCTTTCATTGCTTTCTGAACATTCTAGTTGTACATAAGCTTGCATTGAAATATTTCTTTTTATAAAGTGCTATCCCACCCCCATGAGAAAGTGATTCGAAGTTAGTGTAGGCCTATACGTTGAATTATTGATGAACCAAAAGAGTGTACTTACACAAGTCAAAAGTATGACACCGAAGAAACTGAAGATGTTCTACTGGAGGAGCAAACAGATCAAAATGAAGAGAACTTAGAGAGACCCAAATGTTACAGGATCAATAGAACCAGTTCAAGTGCAGGTCGGAATGTAGTGCACTACTTACAGGTCAGAGTGTAGTGCACTACTTACAGGTCAGAGTGTAGTGCACTACTTACAGGTCAGAGTGTAGTGCACTACTTACAGGTCAGAGTGTAGTGCACTACTTACAGGTCAGAGTGTAGTGCACTACTTACAGGTCAGAGTGTAGTGCACTACTTACAGGTCAGAGTGTAGTGCACTACTTACAGGTCAGAGTGTAGTGCACCACTTAGAGGTCAGAGTGTAGTGCACTACTTACAGCTCAGAGTGTAGTGCACGACTTACAGGTCAGAGTGTAGTGCACCACTTAGAGGTCAGAGTGTAGTGCACTACTTACAGGTCAGAGTGTAGTGCACTACTTACAGGTCAGAGTGTAGTGCACTACTTACAGGTCAGAGTGTAGTGCACTACTTACAGGTCAGAGTGTAGTGCACTACTTACAGGTCAGAGTGTAGTGCACTACTTACAGGTCAGAGTGTAGTGCACTACTTACAGGTCAGAGTGTAGTGCACCACTTAGAGGTCAGAGTGTAGTGCACTACTTACAGCTCAGAGTGTAGTGCACGACTTACAGGTCAGAGTGTAGTGCACCACTTAGAGGTCAGAGTGTAGTGCACTACTTACAGGTCAGAGTGTAGTGCACTACTTACAGGTCAGA
Source organism: Biomphalaria glabrata (assembly GCF_947242115.1). Lineage (NCBI taxonomy): Eukaryota > Metazoa > Mollusca > Gastropoda > Planorbidae > Biomphalaria > Biomphalaria glabrata. The sequence goes on from NC_074720.1 coordinate 23,332,158, forward strand.
GTGTAGTGCACTACTTACAGGTCAGAGTGTAGTGCACTACTTACAGGTCAGAGTGTAGTGCACTACTTACAGGTCAGAGTGTAGTGCACTACTTACAGGTCAGAGTGTAGTGCACTACTTACAGGTCAGAGTGTAGTGCACTACTTACAGGTCAGAGTGTAGTGCACTACTTACAGGTCAGAGTGTAGTGCACTACTTACAGGTCAGAGTGTAGTGCACCACTTAGAGGTCAGAGTGTAGTGCACTACTTACAGGTCAGAGTGTAGTGCACCACTTACAGGTCAGAGTGTAGTGCACTACTTACAGGTCAGAGTGTAGTGCACTACTTACAGGTCAGAGTGTAGTGCACTACTTACAGGTCAGAGTGTAGTGCACTACTTACAGGTCAGAGTGTAGTGCACTACTTACAGGTCAGAGTGTAGTGCACTACTTACAGGTCAGATTGTAGTGCACCACTTAGAGGTCAGAGTGTAGTGCACTACTTACAGGTCAGAGTGTAGTGCACTACTTACAGGTCAGAGTGTAGTGCACTACTTACAGGTCAGAGTGTAGTGCACTACTTACAGGTCAGAGTGTAGTGCACTACTTACAGGTCAGAGTGTAGTACACCACTTAGAGGTCAGAGTGTAGTGCACTACTTACAGGTCAGAGTGTAGTGCAATACTTACAGGTCAGAGTGTAGTGCACTTCTTACAGGTCAAAATGTAGTGCACTACTTACAGGTCAGAGTGTAGTGCACTACTTACAGGTCAGAGTGTAGTGCACTACTTACAGGTCAGAGTGTAGTGCACTACTTACAGGTCAGAGTGTAGTGCACTACTTACAGGTCAGAGTGTAGTGCACTACTTACAGGTCAGAGTGTAGTGCACCACTTAGAGGTCAGAGTGTAGTGCACTACTTACAGGTCAGAGTGTAGTGCACTACTTACAGGTCAGAGTGTAGTGCACTACTTACAGGTCAGAGTGTAGTGCACTACTTACAGGTCAGAGTGTAGTGCACTACTTACAGGTCAGAGTGTAGTGCACTACTTACAGGTCAGAGTGTAGTGCACTACTTACAGGTCAGAGTGTAGTGCACTACTTACAGGTCAGAGTGTAGTGCACTACTTACAGGTCAGATTGTAGTGCACCACTTAGAGGTCAGAGTGTAGTGCACTACTTACAGGTCAGAGTGTAGTGCACTACTTACAGGTCAGAGTGTAGTGCACTACTTACAGGTCAGAGTGTAGTGCACTACTTACAGGTCAGAGTGTAGTGCACTACTTACAGGTCAGAGTGTAGTACACCACTTAGAGGTCAGAGTGTAGTGCACTACTTACAGGTCAGAGTGTAGTGCAATACTTACAGGTCAGAGTGTAGTGCACTTCTTACAGGTCAAAATGTAGTGCACTACTTACAGGTCAGAGTGTAGTGCACTACTTACAGGTCAGAGTGTAGTGCACCACTTACAGGTCAGATTGTAGTGCACTACTTACAGGTCAGAGTGTAGTGCACCACTTACAGGTCAGATTGTAGGTCTTTACATTTGTTGAACTGAAAGGACATAAACGCCATTTAGTTGTAATGCAACTTAAACATTAATGAAGAGTGGTACACAATAAAGTGAGGAATTGATTGAAACTAAATATAAATGGACTAATTTTAAACGCTCAATTAGTTGGTTTTTTTTTTTTATTCACTGTTTGACTACATAGACTTCTAAACAGTCCATCAGTTGATTAAACTACTGAATAATTTGATATCACCAGTCCTGCCCAACTGACCAACAGTCAACGTTTTCATTTCATCAGTCTCACGTGTTTGTTGAAGTTCAGTGGTATTGCTGCTGCTCTTTCTTCATGTGGTTGTTGCTGTTTGTTCATGTGGTGGCTGTTTATGCTGCTGCTCTTTGTTCTTGTGGTGGCTGTTTATGTTGTTGCTCTTTGTTCTTGTGGTGGCTGTTTATGTTGTTGCTCTTTGTTCTTGTGGTGGCTGTTTATGTTGTTGCTCTTTGTTCTTGTGGTGGCTGTTTATGTTGTTGCTCTTTGTTCTTGTGGTGGCTGTTTATGTTGTTTCTCTTTGTTCTTGTGGTGGCTGTTTATGTTGTTGCTCTTTGTTCATGTTCTTGTTTTTGTTTGTTCATGTTCTTGTTTCTGTTTGTTCATGTTGTGCTTTGTTCTAAGATTGTTATTTCCTAGTTATTATTGAGTTGTTGTTTTTTTGTTATTGCTATTTGTTTTGTTTTCTTGTTGCTTGTGACTTCGGTTTGTGAGATTTGGTTTTTGAACTAACTTTTTGTAATAGCAGGAAAATGCACTGTAGATACCTCCGAATATTTTTTTTTAAATTTCGGAACTCACAGAAAATGTTGTCAAATGTTTTCTTAATTGAGTTACCGTTATGTTACACTTGGATGGTTGTAATTTTGAAATAGGATTGAACACGTAGATCATATGACTGAACACGTAGATCATATGACTGAACACGTAGATCATATGACTGAACACGTAGATCATATGACTGAACACGTAGATCATATGACTGAACACGTAGATCATATGACTGAACACGTGGCTCTATTTATTTCTTGCTCGATTCACGGGTAAATATTTTTCTACCATCTTGTGCTCGCAGTTAAATCTGCACTGGTCTTGTGTGTAGGTTTCATGTACCAAATGTTTATGTTAAGTCTTAAAGCTTGCACAACTTTAAAATGACGTCACTCGAAACGTGAAGTTCTCTACAATGATTCTCACCTCCCCGCCCCCCCCCACCTAGTCATCCTACTTAAAAAGCCAGATTTTTCATACTGTGAGATGAACTAATAGCCATAGTGTAACAGTACAAATTGATGAGATATATGCTGCTACTGAACACACATACACAACAATGCCATAGTGTAACAGTACAAATTGATGAGATATATGCTGCTACTGAACACACATACACAACACTGCCATAGTGTAACAGTACAAATTGATGAGATATATGCTGCTACTGAACACACATACACAACAATGCCATAGTGTAACAGTACAAATTGATGAGATATATGCTGCTACTGAACACACACACACAACACTGCCATAGTGTAACAGTACAAATTGATGAGATATATGCTGCTACTGAACACACACACACAACAATGCCATAGTGTAACAGTACAAATTGATGAGATATATGCTGCTACTGAACACACACACACACACAACAATGCCATAGTGTAACAGTACAAATTGATGAGATATATGCTGCTACTGAACACACACACACACACACACAACAATGCCATAGTGTAACAGTACAAATTGATGAGATATATGCTGCTACTGAACACACACACACAACAATGCCATAGTGTAACAGTACAAATTGATGAGATATATGCTGCTACTGAACACACACACACACACAACAATGCCATAGTGTAACAGTACAAATTGATGAGATATATGCTGCTACTGAACACACACACACAACACTGCCATAGTGTAACAGTACAAATTGATGAGATATATGCTGCTACTGAACACACACACACAACACTGCCATAGTGTAACAGTACAAATTGATGAGATATATGCTGCTACTGAACACACACACACAACAATGCCATAGTGTAACAGTACAAATTGATGAGATATATGCTGCTACTGAACACACACACACAACAATGCCATAGTGTAACAGTACAAATTGATGAGATATATGCTGCTACTGAACACACATACACAACAATGCCATAGTGTAACAGTACAAATTGATGAGATATATGCTGCTACTGAACACACACACACAACACTGCCATAGTGTAACAGTACAAATTGATGAGATATATGCTGCTACTGAACACACATACACACACACAACACTGTCATAGTGTAACAGTACAAATTGATGAGATATATGCTGCTACTGAACACACACACACACACACAACACTGCCATAGTGTAACAGTACAAATTGATGAGATATATGCTGCTACTGAACACACATACACAACAATGCCATAGTGTAACAGTACAAATTGATGAGATATATGCTGCTACTGAACACACACACACAACACTGCCATAGTGTAACAGTACAAATTGATGAGATATATGTTGCTACTGAACACACATACACAACAATGCCATAGTGTAACAGTACAAATTGATGAGATATATGCTGCTACTGAACACACATACACAACAATGCCATAGTGTAACAGTACAAATTGATGAGATATATGCTGCTACTGAACACACACACACAACACTGCCATAGTGTAACAGTACAAATTGATGAGATATATGCTGCTACTGAACACACACACACAACAATGCCATAGTGTAACAGTACAAATTGATGAGATATATGCTGCTACTGAACACACATACACAACAATGCCATAGTGTAACAGTACAAATTGATGAGATATATGTTGCTACTGAACACACACACACAACAATGCCATAGTGTAACAGTACAAATTGATGAGATATATGCTGCTACTGAACACACACACACAACAATGCCATAGTGTAACAGTACAAATTGATGAGATATATGCTGCTACTGAACACACATACACAACAATGCCATAGTGTAACAGTACAAATTGATGAGATATATGCTGCTACTGAACACACACACACACACACAACAAAGCCATAGTGTAACAGTACAAATTGATGAGATATATGCTGCTACTGAACACACACACACAACAATGCCATAGTGTAACAGTACAAATTGATGAGATATATGCTGCTACTGAACACACACACACACACACAACAAAGCCATAGTGTAACAGTACAAATTGATGAGATATATGCTGCTACTGAACACACACACACAACAATGCCATAGTGTAACAGTACAAATTGATGAGATATATGCTGCTACTGAACACACACACACAACAATGCCATAGTGTAACAGTACAAATTGATGAGATATATGCTGCTACTGTACACACACACACACACAACAATGCCATAGTGTAACAGTACAAATTGATGAGATATATGCTGCTACTGAACACACACACACACACACAACACTGCCATAGTGTAACAGTACAAATTGATGAGATATATGCTGCTACTGAACACACACACACAACAATGCCATAGTGTAACAGTACAAATTGATGAGATATATGCTGCTACTGAACACACACACACAACAATGCCATAGTGTAACAGTACAAATTGATGAGATATATGCTGCTACTGAACACACACACACAACAATGCCATAGTGTAACAGTACAAATTGATGAGATATATGCTGCTACTGAACACACACACACAACAATGCCATAGTGTAACAGTACAAATTGATGAGATATATGCTGCTACTGAACACACACACACACACACAACAAAGCCATAGTGTAACAGTACAAATTGATGAGATATATGCTGCTACTGAACACACACACACAACAATGCCATAGTGTAACAGTACAAATTGATGAGATATATGCTGCTACTGAACACACACACACATACACAACAATGCCATAGTGTAACAGTACAAATTGATGAGATATATGCTGCTACTGAACACACACACACAACACTGCCATAGTGTAACAGTACAAATTGATGAGATATATGCTGCTACTGAACACACATACACACACACAACACTGTCATAGTGTAACAGTACAAATTGATGAGATATATGCTGCTACTGAACACACACACACACACACAACACTGCCATAGTGTAACAGTACAAATTGATGAGATATATGCTGCTACTGAACACACATACACAACAATGCCATAGTGTAACAGTACAAATTGATGAGATATATGCTGCTACTGAACACACACACACAACACTGCCATAGTGTAACAGTACAAATTGATGAGATATATGCTGCTACTGAACACACATACACAACAATGCCATAGTGTAACAGTACAAATTGATGAGATATATGCTGCTACTGAACACACATACACAACAATGCCATAGTGTAACAGTACAAATTGATGAGATATATGCTGCTACTGAACACACACACACAACACTGCCATAGTGTAACAGTACAAATTGATGAGATATATGCTGCTACTGAACACACACACACAACAATGCCATAGTGTAACAGTACAAATTGATGAGATATATGCTGCTACTGAACACACATACACAACAATGCCATAGTGTAACAGTACAAATTGATGAGATATATGTTGCTACTGAACACACACACACAACAATGCCATAGTGTAACAGTACAAATTGATGAGATATATGCTGCTACTGAACACACACACACAACAATGCCATAGTGTAACAGTACAAATTGATGAGATATATGCTGCTACTGAACACACATACACAACAATGCCATAGTGTAACAGTACAAATTGATGAGATATATGCTGCTACTGAACACACACACACACACACAACAAAGCCATAGTGTAACAGTACAAATTGATGAGATATATGCTGCTACTGAACACACACACACAACAATGCCATAGTGTAACAGTACAAATTGATGAGATATATGCTGCTACTGAACACACACACACACACACAACAAAGCCATAGTGTAACAGTACAAATTGATGAGATATATGCTGCTACTGAACACACACACACAACAATGCCATAGTGTAACAGTACAAATTGATGAGATATATGCTGCTACTGAACACACACACACAACAATGCCATAGTGTAACAGTACAAATTGATGAGATATATGCTGCTACTGTACACACACACACACACAACAATGCCATAGTGTAACAGTACAAATTGATGAGATATATGCTGCTACTGAACACACACACACACACACAACACTGCCATAGTGTAACAGTACAAATTGATGAGATATATGCTGCTACTGAACACACACACACAACAATGCCATAGTGTAACAGTACAAATTGATGAGATATATGCTGCTACTGAACACACACACACAACAATGCCATAGTGTAACAGTACAAATTGATGAGATATATGCTGCTACTGAACACACACACACAACAATGCCATAGTGTAACAGTACAAATTGATGAGATATATGCTGCTACTGAACACACACACACAACAATGCCATAGTGTAACAGTACAAATTGATGAGATATATGCTGCTACTGAACACACACACACAACACTGCCATAGTGTAACAGTACAAATTGATGAGATATATGCTGCTACTGAACACACATACACAACAATGCCATAGTGTAACAGTACAAATTGATGAGATATATGCTGCTACTGAACACACACACACAACAATGCCATAGTGTAACAGTACAAATTGATGAGATATATGCTGCTACTGAACACACACACACAACAATGCCATAGTGTAACAGTACAAATTGATGAGATATATGTTGCTACTGTACACACACACACACAACAAAGCCATAGTGTAACAGTACAAATTGATGAGATATATGCTGCTACTGTACACACACACACACAACAAAGCCATAGTGTAACAGTACAAATTGATGGGATCTGTGGTACTACACAGAAATACACACTCACACAACCATGCCAATGTAAAAGCGCACCTGGCCAAAAAGACACGAGGCTAGAACACAGTAAAGTTTGTTCTCTTAAGTCTTGATTCATGGGAAAGAAAAATGTACAAGGTCACGATGACTTTTTGTACGAGCTTTCCATTTGATAAATTTTAGCAGTCAAATCCATCAATAATCAATTCTAAGTGTCCAAGTCAGGAGACCAACAAAAAGTTAGCACGGTTGATTAAACAATCGATTGAATTTATTTCAAGTTTTCTATGATCAAGTTGAACTATTTGATTCATTCCAATCTCTGGACTGTCCATTTAGGTGCATTGTGTCTTCACGCCAGTCACGTGATTGTTCGACTCTCGATAAACGTGATCTAAACGTCCAAGTGACATGGTAAGGCTAGCAGCCTCAAACAAAAGACATAAACACCCAAAGGCCACCTGCAAACGCCTTGTATATTTAGCTCTGGTCTCTTCCATTTTACAAAACTTATATCAACTTAATCTGTTGGTCTGGCAAAAAATGTGCACACGTTATTTCTCCCACACCCAATGTCGAACAAATTGTGCACAATGATGTATTTTACCTGACACCCCAACAGAATCATGGAACTATACTACAGGAACTACGACTTCAAAGCAGGTCTTTGCGCATCCTGTCTGCGCATCCTGCACTGTATTGTAATAAAAAGTACAGAGACAAAGAAGGATTGTACACCTCGAACGCGCGCTATTTACCTGTGTTGATTAGAAAATGTTTTTTAGCTCTTTATAAACAGATTCTTAAAAACTTCATCCATTTTCAGACAATCTGTTATGGTAGATATATTTTTTTAAAAGTAAGAGATCATCTCAAAATTATTTTATTTTTGATCATCCTACTCAAAATTATATTTTCTCAGGGATTCCAACGTTGGGTTTTTTCTACTAGACATGGTGCAGTTTCATATGCTACTAGCAGATGAACCTACCGTTTCGCATTAAGTGGAACCGTCCCGCTAAAACATAAAAAAAACCTCACATGTTACGCCGTTCCTCATTGGCACGTTTATTGTGTTCCGCAAAGTCCAAATTCCGACAAAATAAATCGTCTTTATTTTTTATTAATGAAAAAATACGCAATTCATTTATTGTTTATATTTCGTCCTATTGTAGCCTACATTTGGTTAAGCTTAGCGCTAATGCTTCGTTTATTCAAAGACAAAGGTTATTTATAATCATGCCTAAACATTTTTCCGATATGTCTGTAACACATTGATTATTGATTTCTAAAAAAAGAATAGAATTTAGTAAGAACAAGAATTCTAGACTATGTCTAAATTCTAGTACGGACTTATTTGAAAGCTTTGTCTTGAATGTAGATCCAGATCTACTGCCTATTTGATTTTATAGGTCTAGATCTAGATTCAAGTTGTAGTCTTGACTAAAATCTTGATCTAGATCTATCTATAAATAGATCATATTTTTCATCTAAATCTGCACGAGATCCAGTAACTAATAGATTTAGGCTGAATCTATATATTAGATTATTATCTAGATCTAGATTATATTTACAAAATAATCTAGAGTAGATCTAGAGTCCTAAACTGTCTCTTGTTTCTCTTGCTCTATCTATCTCTCTGATAGATAATCAATATATAGATGTAGATATTTATTCTATAGCTAGAGTAGTAGATCTTGCAGTAGGCCTACTACAGGCTAAGTTAAGACAGTTAATAAGGTCTAAAATCTATTTGAATTAGAATATTTAGGCCTAAAGATTAGATTTTACATCTGAAATATATTCGAAATTGTTACACGTCAGGATAGAAATTCTAAATCTATTTCTGTAATTTGTAATGTAGATCTAGATTCTAGATCTATAAAGACTACTTTAGATCTAAATATAGATGTGTGGGCCTATGTAAAAGGTTGTTTTTTTAAACTATTAATTAAGGCAGTCAAACTGAAAAGTCATCATTTAGATTTCAAGCATTTATTGACATAGTTATGATACTTATATTGCTTTTTTTCAGTTTTTATTTCTAATTCGTGCTATTTATATATATAGATTTTTTTTTCTTAAATAATAAGAGGAATAACAATGTTTCTAGAGCAATATTTGAAGTTTAAATTTTTGCACGCTATGTGGTTAATAGCTTAAACACGTATGCCTTAAAGTTTCTCTTTAAGGCCCTTTGAAATACTTCATTTTCTACATGAGTTTTCTTCATTGATGGTAGGCATGTCTTGCTACTCGTATAATTATTAATTTTTTCTGTTGACAGCGCAATATCCTGCTATTTTTCTAACAAAAAAAAGTGCTTATAAATTAAATATCTTCCTTCTTAACAAGACAATTAGTGGAAAGGGGGGTAAAACGTACTACTGTTTAATTCGTACCACCGAAAATTTTCATATCAAAACGGTAAGGTTTTATTCATTTTTACCTTTTTTGATGTAATTTTTGCACATGTTAGAAATCGTATAATTATCTAATGAGGCAACCTATCATGTTCCAAAAGCTATTGCATTGTTAACCAACCTTTCCTCTTGAAAATAATGCCTCAGTACATCAGTTATTTTTAGACATGTTAATATGATCATTTACATTCATTATTTTTTTACCCAGGGGCAGAGCTTCAACCTGGTCCCCGGAGGATCTTCAGAAAGCCTTAGAGGCATTGAGAAATAAATATGGTCTCAATGAAGTGTCTAGACTTTACGGTATACCTAAACCAACTCTAAAAAGACACTTAGATGGAAAAAACAAGTTTGCGAATGGGAATGTAGTACAAAGAGGTAGAATGACAGTTCTCCCAGCAGAGCTTGAGAATGAACTTGTCAGTCACATCAATCAACTGGAAGGAATGCTGTTCGGCCTGACCAGAAACGATATAAGATGTCTTGCATAACAAATAGCAGAAAAAAATGGCTTGTCTCACAGATTTAATAAAACAGAAGGAATGGCAGGAAAAGACTGGTTTAGAGATTTTAAGAAACGTCACAATCTGAGCTTGCGACAACCTGAAGCAACATCTCTTGCGCGTAGTACCGGTTTTAACAAGATAGCAGTAACAGATTTTTTGACAAACTTGAAAGCATCATTACAGAAAATAAATTAGATGCTCTTAGGATCTTCAATACCGATGAAACAGCGCTCTCAACTGTCCAGAAAAAACAGCAAAAGGTGGTGAGCTTGACAGGAAGGCATCAGGTGGGGAAGTTGACCAGTGCAGAAAGAGGTCTTACCACCACAGCAATATTTTGCGCTAATGCAGCAGGAAATGCTATTCCACCTATGCTTGTCTACAAGCGAAAACGGATGAAGGGCGAACTTTTAGATGGTGCTCCTTTAGGAACAATCGCTGTATGCAATGAAAGTGGCTGGATGACTGCAGATAGCTTTTCAGAATGGATGGATCATTTTATAAACAGTGTAAAAATGTGCAAGCCATCACTGCTGCAAGTAACTCTTGTGTTATTATGCTCAGCTTGCCCCCTCATACTACACATAAGCTTCAACCTTTGGATGTCTCGTTTTTTAAGCCCCTGCAAAGCTGTTATGTACAAGAGTCAGATAAGTGGCTTTTTAATCATCCAGGTAGAGGAATTACTGTATTTCAGGTGGCTACCATCTTAGGTAGAGCATACCCAAGAGCAGCTTCGGTCGCAAATTTTGCTAATGGTTTTTTGAAATGTGGCATATGGCCTTGCAATCGACATATATTCACTGAAAGTGATTTTGAAACCTCCATTTGCTCAGTTATAAATATTCATGTAGCACCCATCCCTTCAACCTCAAATTCCCAACATGATCAGTTGTTAGTGCAGTCATCATCAGACTCCTCAACAATAGTTGCAACATCCCCACTCACTTCATCAAATGAACCACGATTTGGTGCAACTGCTCAAAGCTCCATAAATTCAAATTATTCTCACCTAGAACTTTCTATATCTGCGTACAATGCAATTCCAACAGAGCCTGACGGCAGATGTTTTTTTTAGAAGCATTTGCATTTCATTACATGAACATCTCCAGCTAACTGACAGAGATTCAAGTGGAGTTGTATGTAGCCTGCAAGTTAAAATACAAGAAAAGGCATTGGCAGACTCTCTTAGAGCACAAGTTGTTGACTATATTTGTAAAAAAATTGAGCATTATACTGACCTTGATGCAGCAACATTGTGTGCTGACATGCCACATGCAAAATTTGACAATATTTTTGAAAGGCTAGATAGTATTTCTAGACCAAATACTATGGTTGGCGAGCTAGAGATAATAGCAACTACGAAGCTGCTCAGAAAGCCAATTGTCATTATGAATGCAACTAGTAATGTTGTTTTAAAATATGGCATGAATGATTTTCCTTCCTCCCCTGCAGTAGTTATTCGATTTACAAATATTGGAGATGATGTAGGCCATTATGATTGCTTAATTCCTTCTCGGCAATCAAAGTCTAAATACATCCCTGTAACTGCAATCTCTCCTATCCCAGTAAAAGAAAAACCCCCCATGGATGTTAAACAGAAAAAAAAATCTTTTCAATCTGAAATTTTAACTTCCAGTCCCTATAAAAAAATTCTTGTGGATGCTGCAATTGCAAAAAAAAGTAAAAAAAAAACAAACTCAAATTATTCCTGCAACACAAAAGAAAAAAAAAGTAAAATTTCTATTCAGTTTGGTCAGAATGAGAGTGAGAAAAGTCAAAATTGGTATTGTTTTATATGCGAAGAAAACCTTAAAGAAGATATGATACCATGTTTAATATGTGCTTCTTGGGTGCATATTGCATGTGCAGGTTGTGAAAATGCTGATACTTATACTTGTGAGTTATGTTTGTGAATCTTTCTGCATTGTTATGTATATGTATAGTTGGTACTTATTACCCTCCATGCTGGTACTATTTAGACTCTTGGGAGGGTAAATAGTACTCTTTTTTTTTTTTTGTTTTTTTGTTTTGTATTTTTCTATTTTAATATCAATAACTCAGTCTTTAAACCTTGTACATTTGTAGTATGTGTTGTTGTAAAGCTATGACATAAAAAATAAACATTCTTTTTGCCAAACTTTTTTTTTATGAATTTTCTCCCTTAGGGGTACGTTTTACCCCCTTTTCCCCCTACGTCCTAAATGTATTCATGTAGGCCTATAAGTTTAGTGTATGTATGTTTACTTTTCTAGTTTAAAAAAAATGGTAGATAAGCCATTTAAACGGTGACTGAAAATGACAAAGGCATAAGATCTAGAGCTAGGTTCGTCTCATTAAGTGTAGCCTACATTTAAATATATAGAATTGAATGTAAGCAATATGTATGTAACTTTGTATGTATGTCTTTGATAGAAATTAAAACCAGTTGACCAATCTTGATGAAACTTAGGATAAATGCTCCTTAGATACTAGCTGTAATCCTAAAATATGTTAAGTAGCCCTATCATAGAGTGAAGATACTAACAATAATATAAAAAATTGCCCAACTCTTTGGACCCATTATGGTCCGCTTGACATCGATAGCTCCATTCAACTTACATGAGCAGCACGGAGATACAAAACAAATAAGCATGAAAGTAAAAAAAAATATTAAAGGCGTATTATTGAACATTAATTAACTGCCTATATAATACAACAATTATGACACCTTTCCCTAGATTAGTAAATAGCACATCGTTCGCATCTTTTTGATTGGCTAAGGCTAGATCTAGTCACTCTAATCTTCAAAAAGATCACTTTTTAGTTATAGAAGTGAACGTACAAAATATAGTCTCTCCATTGGATTATTTAACCAAATTTACCTTTAAATGGGCGTTTTAAAAACATATCTAGAACTACACATCACTGTAGATGTAAGCCTTTATTCTGGATTGTGTTTAGAAAAAAAAACAGCAATTTCAAATTACTATTAAAGGCCCACTTAAGTATATATTTTTAAAAATTATTTTATTAAAACTATATAAGGTATATTTCAAGTAGATCTGCGTGTATAATCTATTTTGTTCATTACTTGTATTTAAAAGTACATAAGCACACACTCCACCTTGCCCGCGTATCTTCTAGATCAAGTACGGTAAACAAAAGACAACAACTAACAAACAAAAAAAAAAACAACAACGTATTTATAACAAATAAAACAAAAAGATTCTGTTCCAATCTTGAAGAAACTTGCCATGAATATAAGAAAACAAAAACATAATTCAAAACTGGAAAATAAAAAGGCGGGTAAAGTAGCTAGTTGTAAATGATTATGTATAAAATCTGGCAATCTGGGTAGGCCTATATTTAAAACTTGAATATAGATTTAGGCATTGTGTGTCATTTTCGAATATTGATCTACAGAGTTTACAATCAATCTAGATGCCTATTCTACACTGTCGTAATTTGTAAACGTAGTTATAATCAAACCGATATTAGATTTAGATTAGAAAAACGTATAGACAAGTATTATAATTCACTAGAAATAGATTCTGTTTTCTAGATAGCCTATAGCGCTAGATCTAGTATTACTTTAGATTACAGCATTTTACTTAGTTTGTAAACACTGTAGAGCTATTTCCATTAAGGAAAATGCCTAGATCTATTTTCTAGTTTTAAATATACCCAGATTAATAGTACTTTATTAACATGGTTTTAAGTAGCATCATATATCAGATCTATTCTACGCTTATAAAAATCATCTACAAAAAAAGGCATACTAGATCTGATCGGCTATCGGTACATTAATTAAGTTGATTTCATTTGATTATTTTAAATATTGTCTATACTTAAAATGTCCGTTTCTAATATCGTAAAGATATAAATAGTTGGGGTCGACTTTTATAAACATTGCTAAAAATATAATAACATTATTAGATATAGATCTAGTTCTAAGTCTTTAAATATACCGTCTGCGAATAAGTCCACTATCTACTATTTTTTTCATAATATAGATTTTTAAAAAAATCTCTTTATTACTTTATATAGATTATAGATCAATAAAAAATTTACTTTTTAATAAAAGGGGTCCTTTCTATCGATCGCACGTTTATTAACTTCTTTTACATTAGGTCTATATGTAGGCCTACGTTTTGTATTAATTACTGGTGACTGTTCTTATGCAAATATGAATTAAACTAATGAGAGATAAGAATGACAATCTCTATGGATTTCGTTTTTTTTAATGTGTATAGGTAGCGCATAAACAAATTACCCAGATCTAGTAGAAAATACCTAGAAAATACCTAATATGAAATTTACTAAACGAACGGCAACTTCAAAACATAAGCATATACTTTGGTTGATCAAAAATAAAATCATTTGAGATAATCTCTTACTCTAATACATTATATCTACTACAACATCTTGTCTGAAAATGGATAAAGTTTTTATTGATCTGTTTATAAAAAGCCAAAAAAACATTTTCCAAGCAACACAAGTGTAAATTGTGCGCGTTCGAGGCATAAAATCCTTCTATGTCTCTGTAATTTTATTTTGTAGGCATTGCAGGATGCGCGAGAATATGCGCAAAGAACCTGTTTTCTATACGGCTTTGTAAAAAAAACTCGAAGTCGTAGTTCCTTTAGTATAGTTCCATGCAAGAATCAATTAAAAAAAAACAATAATTAGTATTAATTATTTAATTGGTATCTTTAACAAGGGAAAGAAATCGTACTTGACAGATGTGGTGGTATAAGTTGAATTAGTCCCCTTGTGGACTATTTTTTATGCATTTAAAAACGATCGTGTCAGCATTCACCAAGACACCCAATTCCTCCCTCCTCCTTTCACAAACTGGTCCAGACAATTGATAAGATCATAGCAGACTGAGGAAGACTAAACAAATATACAATGACACTTAATATAAGCTTTGTTGTTTTTGTTTTTTGTTTTTTTAAGTATTTGTTTTTCTTGTTTCCTTTTGTCCTCAGTGGATCACGCGTGAAAGGGAGATAACTAGAATTGACTTGTAATTCTCGTTGCATGGGTTAAAAAAACGCCCAAACAAATGGTTGATGAGAAAAGTTGTGTTTGAAAAATAAATGAAGGGGCAAATGAAATGAATCGTGGAATAAAGGCTGGACATTGGAAAGTAGGTCAAAGTTTTAAAAAAAATCAATCAATAGGAAGATCCAAATGCTGCTGACTGCACAGAAATAAGACTAGAACTCTAGTCCAGTGGGGACCAAAGCAGACAAAGCTTGTTAAAGTGCTTTACTAAAGGGTCTCTTTCTATCACTGATGTATTGAAAAAGTTGTTGAGATTTTAATGATGTTGTTATCAATTATTTATCGAGATATAAGATGTTTACAAGATGAAGGCCTCTATAATTTCATTTCTAAGAAACAATCAAGAACTTCAAATTTCTTCAAATGTATTCTCCAAGAACATTAGACACAGAATTAAATAAAACATGTCGGATTTCTCTTGTTTCACATATTCTGCCCATGATCAAATGTTCTGTCCAGATATTCTGTCCATCATTAGACATTCTGACCACTTTCAGATATTCTGACCATCATAGGATTTTCTGTCAATTATCAAATTTTCTGTCAATTATCAGATATCCTGTTTATTATTGGAATTATTTCCATCATGAAATATTCTATTTATTTTCATATATTAAGTCCATCATTAATATTCTATTCATCAACAAATAATCTAATATTCTGTGACCAATTCTGTCCATCATCAAATAATTAAATATTCTGTCCATCATCAAATAGTCAAATATTTTGTTCATTATCAAAAAATCTGTCCATCATCAACTATTCTGTCCATCATCAGCTATTCTGTCCATCATCAACTATTCTGTCCATCATCAGCTATTCTGTCCATCATCAGCTATTCTGTCCACTTTCTAATATTTTGTCCGTATTTAAATGTAATGTCCATCGTGAAATATTATGTCAGCAGATATTCTGTCCATCGTGAAATATTATGTCAGCAGATATTCTGTCCATCATGAAATATTATGTCAGCAGATATTCTGTCCATCATGAAATATTATGTCAGCAGATATTCTGTCCATCATGAAATATTATGTCAGCAGATATTCTGTCCATCATGAAATATTATGTCAGCAGATATTCTGTCCATCGTGAAATATTATGTCAGCAGATATTCTGTCCATCATGAAATATTATGTCAGCAGATATTCTGTCCATCGTGAAATATTATGTCAGCAGATATTCTGTCCATCATGAAATATTATGTCAGCAGATATTCTGTCCATCATGAAATATTATGTCAGCAGATATTCTGTCCATCATGAAATATTATGTCAGCAGATATTCTGTCCATCATGAAATATTATGTCAGCAGATATTCTGTCCATCATGAAATATTATGTCAGCAGATATTCTGTCCATCGTGAAATATTATGTCAGCAGATATTCTGTCCATCATGAAATATTATGTCAGCAGATATTCTGTCCATCGTGAAATATTATGTCAGCAGATATTCTGTCCATCGTGAAATATTATGTCAGCAGATATTCTGTCCATCATGAAATATTATGTCAGCAGATATTCTGTCCATCGTGAAATATTATGTCAGCAGATATTCTGTCCATCATGAAATATTATGTCAGCAGATATTCTGTCCATCGTGAAATATTATGTCAGCAGATATTCTGTCCATCATGAAATATTATGTCAGCAGATATTCTGTCCATCATGAAATATTATGTCAGCAGATATTCTGTCCATCGTGAAATATTATGTCAGCAGATATTCTGTCCATCATGAAATATTATGTCAGCAGATATTCTGTCCATCGTGAAATATTATGTCAGCAGATATTCTGTCCATCGTGAAATATTATGTCAGCAGATATTCTGTCCATCATGAAATATTATGTCAGCAGATATTCTGTCCATCGTGAAATATTATGTCAGCAGATATTCTGTCCATCATGAAATATTATGTCAGCAGATATTCTGTCCATCATGAAATATTATGTCAGCAGATATTCTGTCCATCGTGAAATATTATGTCAGCAGATATTCTGTCCATCATGAAATATTATGTCAGCAGATATTCTGTCCATCGTGAAATATTATGTCAGCAGATATTCTGTCCATCATGAAATATTATGTCAGCAGATATTCTGTCCGTCGTGAAAGATTCTATCCATTATCAGATATTCTATCCAGTTTCAAGTAGTCTGACAAAAATGGTAGCAACTAGGGTAGCCATTACATTTTGGCGCTTGACATTTGCGCTTGACAATAATGTATAAAATACAAAATATGTATATATAAACACATGTTTGTGTCACTATTGGATAACACAGTGTATACATTCTCTCCTCCCTTCCCGACAAAAAAAATTTTAAAAATGTTTTTGTCTTTTTCATGCATTTATATTGCGAACTACGGATGGCTGCCTTGTGCTCGGGACTGTCCCTGCCCTCCCCCTGCGACCTTTGAGATGTTTGGGCCAATATGTCACGAGTCTGAAGGAACACCCGGGACACGTAAAACATACGAACTAGGAAAGGAAATATATTCCAACCATTTGTAAGCCTCCATGCACTAAAGCTCCGTGCTGAAATTAATCCCTTATTAACTATTAGTAATTAATTAATTTGTTTGGTATCGAACAAAGGAAAGATTTTATACTTGATAGATGGGGTGGTGTAAGTTGAATTAGTCCCCTTTGTACTTTTATAGAGAATTATGTCGTCGCTTTAAAGTTTGAAACTAACAGTAGATAACTATAAAACCTTCTCTTTTCATAAGTCAATCGCTGGCACGGTGCATTGGCTTGAGGAGGCATGAGCCCTCAAACTCGAATTTCAGTAAAGTCGCACAGCTTAAAAAAAATGCCTTAAAAAAAACCGATCACGACAACATTCACCCATATACTTCTTTCTTCCCCCCCCCCTTTTTTTTCCCAACTGTTCTAGACAAGTGATAAGATTCTAGGCACATAGAAAGCTAAAAGCATGAAATTGCGCTAAACAAAAACAAATCGGTAAAAAATATTTCTAATTGCACAGACTTATTATTGTTAGATCTATTACAAATTGAATGACATGACTGATCCAAACTTACTTGATATAAACTTTGATTTTTTACAAAGTAGGTTTTATATTTTTCTTTTTTTTATTTCGGTCCTTAAAATCCCCTCACAATGTTTGTAACAGACCAACACTTACACCACAAACTGATGGAGACAACTCTAGTTCATGACATTAAAAAAATACGTTTGAACACAAACATACAAACACAACATAAACACATACACAACATACATATTGTTTCATTCTTTTGAAAGACTTCCTCAAATGAATATAGAAAATGCCCCAAGACAAAATCCGCGCAAAAACAGCTGCACAACTACGTCTGCTTGGTGACATTCAAATGAAAATATTTGAAAATCTCGTGTGCAAAATCATTTCTATCATTTCTTGATAACAAAATTCATTGCATGTAAAATCATCACGTGCTACATATTGGTCATTTTACTTAAGTTAAGTCCATTGTGTGTGTCTGTGCGTGACTGTGTGTGTCTGTGTGTGTCTGTGCGTGACTGTGTGTATGTGTCTGTGTGTGTGTTGATATTTAAATGAATGCCACAAATCAATGATTTGTTTCCATGTATATTTTTGTTCGTCTAGGTGTTCACTTGTTTAATTGTTCAAGTTGTTGAATTTGTTTTTTCATTCAAATTTTTTTTTTCTAATATTTTTTTAAAATGTAAATTTAATTTTTTTAAAATCCGCGATTTTATAATCTAGTTGAGCTTCTCAAATCAAACTCATCATCTGAAATTAATAGTCAATATTTGATTCAAATAGTCATTAGGATGTCTGTAAGTATTTTCTTACTTTATTTTCCACAGCGCCCCATCACAACGGATTAAGTAGCAACATTTTGCATGCGATTTTCATAAAAAAATAAAATAAAAAAATAATAAAAAATACTGTGTACGTAGTCAAACTTGTCCAGAATGTGGGTATGTGTGTGTAAATAGTCAAACTTGTCCAGAATGTGGGCATGTGTGTGTACGCAGTCAAACTTGTCCAGAATGTGGGTATGTGTGTGTAAATAGTCAAACTTGTCCAGAATGTGTGTGTGTGTGTGTGTACGTAGTCAAACGTGTCCAGAATGTAGGTATGTGTGTGTACGTAGTCAAACTTGTCCAGAATGTGGGTTTGTGTGTGTAAATAGTCAAACTTGTCCAGAATGTGTGTGTGTGTGTGTGTACGTAGTCAAACGTGTCCAGAATGTGTGTGTGTGTACGTAGTCAAACTTGTCCAGAATGTGGGTTTGTGTGTGTAAATAGTCAAACTTGTCCAGAATGTAGGTATGTGTGTGTACATAGTGAAAGTTGTCCAGAATGTGTGTGTGTGTACGTAGTCAAACGTGTCTAGAATGTGGGTGTGTGTGTACGTAGTCAAACGTGTCCAGAATGTGGGTATGTGTGTGTACGTAGTCAAACGTGTCCAGAATGTGGGTATGTGTGTGTACGTAGTCAAACGTGTCCAGAATGTGGGTATGTGTGTACGTAGTCAAACGTGTCCAGAATGTGGGTATGTGTGTGTACGTAGTCAAACGTGTCCAGAATGTGGTTATGTGTGTGTTTTATATATATATATATATATATATACATGGGCGTGGCCAGGGAGTGGGGGTTGGGTTTAAAAAAAAACGTTAACCCCCCCCCCTGATAATTAGGGATCGGAATTTAGTGACTGATTTTTTGCATGATTTTGTTTATTTTAGGTGAGATTTGAAGACTAAACCATCACTTGCCCCATCACTTGTCCCATCACTTGCCCCATCACTTGCCCCATCACTTGTCCCATCACTTGTCCCATCACTTGCCCCATCACTTGTCCCATCACTTGCCCCATCACCTGTCTCATCACTTGTCCCATCACTTGCCCCATCACCTGTCCCATCACTTGTCCCATCACTTGTCCCATCACTTGTCCCATTACTTGCCCCATCACTTGCCCCATCACTTGTCCCATCACTTGTCCCATCACTTGTCCCATCACTTGTCCCATCACTTGCCCCATCACTTGTCCCATCACTTGTCCCATCACTTGCCCCATCACTTGCCCCATCACTTGCCCCATCACTTGTCCCATTACTTGCCCCATCACTTGCCCCATCACTTGTCCCATCACTTGTCCCATCACTTGCCCCATCACTTGCCCCATCACTTGCCCCATCACTTGTCCCATCACTTGCCCCATCACTTGTCCCATCACTTGCCCCATCACCTGTCCCATCACTTGCCCCATCACTTGTCCCAGCACAGACAAGGGGGTTTTGGTTTTGCAGTTAAATCCCTCTCATCTATAAAACAATGAAAAAAAATGCAAACGACAATCCCCAAATTCCAAGAACACAGCTAAGGAAGAGTTTGATTTTAAAACCCCCTCCAAAATTTACGATAAACCCCGTAATAAAAAAAGCCCATATATATATATATATTATGCTTAGGGTTAGGATTTACTGGGCGTTAGGGTTAGGGTTTGGAAAATAATCGCACCCCCCCACCCCACTCCAAAGTTTTTGATCCGCTCGTGAATGATGGTCTACATTTAATAAGTAGTCTCTTGATTAGATCGATACAATGTGTAATCAATTGGAACTAAATCTGACCTTACTGGAGATTTAATACCAGCTGTCAACCTGAACTAATTAGAGCATTGGCAAGCAGCTTTCAAGGGAAATGAATTTATCATTCAGTAGAATTTAATCTACAGACTTTTGTTTTGCTTACACTATGGATTACTTTAGACCTGGACATGGCCCAACCAGAACTGACCGTACTCTGTTTTGGTCAGTGATTAAAAGACTGTTAAAATATTTTCTTATTAACCTGTTGATACTTGCATGTCTGGAGTATCGAATGAACGCGTGTACAGAGAGAAAATACTGATCTGCCGAGTCACAGACAAGCGCTAAATATGCCAACCAACTGGACAAGATCTCAACAGTACTGTTGCATTGTAGTAGCTGCCACTAAAGGGGGAATAGCCGCCATTAGTTTTTGTGTGAACTGTCTGTCCATCTGTGCGTACCGTTTAGATCGCAGAAGCTAAAAAAAAAATAGAAAATCCGATATCATGATCTTTTAAATCGTGCAAAGTTCTGGTGCTAAAACTTTTTTCTTTTTTTTGTTAATACAACATTATTTCATAAATAACCAAGATAACCAACGAAGGATATTACAGGTTCATTATTAAATACGTTTTTAGTTGTCCAGGAAAGGGAAATGACCAGTATTAGTCTTGTGTGGTCTGTCCGTCCGTTTTGTTTAGATCTCATCAAGAAGAAAATATATTGACAATTGAACATCAAAGTTCTGATGCAATGGCAACTTTTTTATTTTCTGAAAGCGAAAATTTTAATTTTTAAAATCAACTATGCTAGCGATTTGATTCATAAAATTACATCATTTTTACAACTATTGATAGTATAAAAAAAGACAAAGGATATATATTGTAATAACTTAAGTGAGGCAACTCAACGAGGACATTGACGTTTATCTACATAGAGACATGACAAACACAAAGGACATCTGCCTTGAGTACAGCATCTCCATATTGGCTCTCTACTTGGGCGGAAATCGTTTGTCTACTAATGTCAACATCCTTTTCTAGTTTGGTTACTAGAAGTGAGCATCTCTGCACTAGCCTGGATGGTGGTGCGCATGGCAAAGTCATAACAATATTATTAGCATAGTCGAAGTGTATATGTGTGTATGCTTTCATTTTTTTTTGGTAAATTTCTAAGACTAAATTAGGTATTTTCTGTCATACTAGCTATTACATTTTAAAGCGAAGTAAATCATTTAATAACATCAGTTAGGGCAGGTTCATATATAGCCACTATAGCCACATAACTATCAGTTTATTGAATACATATAAAAACATTAATAAATCTTTCGTATCCTGTGGTATCAAGTCTTTAGTCTAAATAAATACTTCTGTCTTATATATTACATTTAGTTTTCTTGACGAAAGGTCTTAAAGTCTCATTATTAATAAATAGGTTGTCCAGCTTGTTTTCAAGTGAAAAACAATGTCAAATAATTCTTTGAAATTTTATTACTTTGTACAATCAAAACAAGACCATGGCTTAATTATTCCTTGTCCTTGGGCGGTTTCGGTGGGGCCACCTTTGAGTTTGTGTAACCACACCAACTCTCTTTGAAATATTTCTTTTTACTAGTTTCACGAGTTTATATTTCTTTTCTACTGACTAAATTCACTTTTTATTATTTCCAATTATCTCATTAAATTCACTTAATTATTTCTTATAAAATCAGTAATTTCACTTTATTATTGCTTATAAAATCAGTATGTTTACTTTATTATTGCTTATAAAATCAGTATGTTTACTTTATTATTGCTTATAAAATCAGTAAGTTTACTTTATTATTGCTTATAAAATCAGTATGTTTACTTTATTATTGCTTATAAAATCAGTAAGTTTACTTTATTATTGCTTATAAAATCAGTAAGTTTACTTTATTATTGCTTATAAAATCAGTATGTTTACTTTATTATTGCTTATAAAATCAGTATGTTTACTTTATTATTGCTTATAAAATCAGTAAGTTTACTTTATTATTGCTTATAAAATCAGTAAGTTTACTTTATTATTGCTTATAAAATCAGTAAGTTTACTTTATTATTGCTTATAAAATCAGTAAGTTTACTTTATTATTGCTTATAAAATCAGTATGTTTACTTTATTATTACTTATAAAATCAGTATGTTTACTTTATTATTGCTTATAAAATCACTAAGTTCACTTTATTATTCCCAATCAACTCACTAGGTTGACGAAGCGTTAAGCTTATTTACATTTCTGAAGCTAGTTCTGAAAATTGCAGTAAAAATGTGAAACAATTGTATCTATTTTTAAACTGCGAGAGAACTTAGGAGTTATTTGTCATCGACCAGGTCGAAGCTGTGGGAACTGTTTGATAGCAGCCATAAGATCTGGTGGAACTGCTAGCAACTAGATAACCAGACCATTAGTGGCAAGTCTGAAGTTACAAGTTAATGAAGTGAGTCTGTCGAATGGATTGTTCCGTGGATTTGATGGATAGTTGCGAGTGGATCTGATTGAACGATACATTCTAACCGGAAGTCAGGTTTGAAACTAAACATTTGGTGCGTGAGAAGGTTAATGAAAGAAACCAATCTCTGAGACTACGGAAAGGTTGGGAAATATCTAGGTTACAGGAAGGTCTCGAACTGAGAAGAATGTACATTTGGATATAGTCTTCAAAGTGATCTACGTTAGAAACGTGCTCTGAAAAACTAAACCAAGAAATATACAAATGTCTAATTATAATAAAATTATAAAGGTCAAGAAACTCAGTGGATGTCTGTCGCCTGGTCAAGAAATGTTCATCTCATTCATGAGAAACAGGAGATGATTTGTCAGTTCAAGGACTAAGTCAATGCTAAACTTGATACGCCGCTGACACATGTCAGTGCTCTGTAATATAAAACTGTATATATTTGTGTGACACGTGAGCTGGGGGAGGGGGGTGAATCAACGAGGGAGAGAGGGAGAGGAAGAGAGAGAGAAAGTGAGTGACAGGGCCAGACACTGATGGATACACATAAGCGAAGAGAGACACAATGGGAGAAACAGGGAGACAAAAGGAGAGACATAGAAGAAGATAAACAGAAAGAGACACAGTGGGAGAGGGAGACATATAGGAGTTAGATGGAGAACGAAAAATGAGGAGAGTCCGAGGGAAGGACAGGGGAAGAGAGAGTGACATAGAGGGGAGAGACACAGAAGGAGAGAGGCAGAGGGGTAGAGAGAGTGACCTAGAGGGGAGAGACACAGAAGGAAAGAGGCAGAGGGGTAGAGAGAGTGACCTAGAGGGGAGAGACACAGAAGGAGAGAGGCAGAGGGGTAGAGAGAGAGAGTGACATAGAGAGGAGAGACACAGAAGGAAAGAGGCAGAGGGGGAGAGAGAGAGTGACATAGAGAGGAGAGATACAGAAGGAGAGAGGCAAAGGGGTAGAGAGAGTGACATAGAGGGGAGAGACACAGAAGGAGAGAGGCAGAGGGGCAGAGAAAGAGTGACATAGAGGGGAGAGACAAAGAAGGAGAGAGGCAGAGGGGTAGAGAGAGTGACCTAGAGGGAAGAGACAAAGAAGGAGAGAGGCAGAGGGGTTAGAGTGACATAGAGAGGAGAGACACAGAAGGAGAGAGTCAGAGGGGCAGAGAGAGTGACATAGAGATAAAAGACACAGAAGGAGAGAGGCAGAGGGAAAGAGAGAGTGACCTAGAGAGAGAGAGACACAGAAGGACAGAGGCAGAGGGGCAGAGAGAGTGACATAGAGAGGAGAGACACAGAAGGAGAGAGGCAGAGGGGCAGAGAAAGAGTGACATAGAGGGGAGAGACAAAGAAGGAGAGAGGCAGAGGGGTAGAGAGAGTGACCTAGAGGGAAGAGACAAAGAAGGAGAGAGGCAGAGGGGTTAGAGTGACATAGAGATAAAAGACACAGAAGGAGAGAGGCAGAGGGAAAGAGAGAGTGACCTAGAGAGAGAGAGACACAGAAGGACAGAGGCAGAGGGGCAGAGAGAGTGACATGGAGAGGAGAGACACAGAAGGAGAGAGGCAGTGGGGTAGAGAAAGTGACCTAGAGGGGAGAATCACAGAAGGAGAGA
Source organism: Biomphalaria glabrata (assembly GCF_947242115.1). Taxonomy (NCBI): domain Eukaryota; kingdom Metazoa; phylum Mollusca; class Gastropoda; family Planorbidae; genus Biomphalaria; species Biomphalaria glabrata. The sequence continues at coordinate 23,357,281 of NC_074720.1, forward strand.
GGCAGAGGGGCAGAGAGAGAGAGTGACATAGAGATAAAAGACACAGAAGGAGAGAGCCAGAGGGAAAGAGAGAGTGACCTAGAGAGAGAGACACAGAAGGACAGAGGCATAGGGGCAGAGAGAGTGATATAGAGGGGAGAGACACAGAAGGAGAAAGGGAAAGGGGTAGAGAGAGTGACATAGAGAGGAGAGACACAGAAGGAGAGAGGAAGAGGGGCAGAGAGAGTGACATAGAGGGGAGAAACACAAAATGAGAGAGGCAGAGGGGTAGAGAGAGTGACATAGAGGGGAGAGACACAGAAGGAGAGGGACAGAGGGGTAGAAAGAGTGACATAGAGAGGAGAGACACAGAAGGAGAGAGGCAGAGGGGCAGAGAGAGTGATATAGAGGGGAGAGACACAGAAGGAGAGAGACAAAGGTGTAGAGAGAGTGACATAGAGAGGAGAAACACAGAAGGAGAGAGGCAGAGGGGTAGAGAGAGTGACATAGAGGGGAGAGACACAGAAGGAGAGAGGCAGAGAGAGTGATATAGAAAGACACAGAAAGAGAGAGGCAAAGAGAGTGATATAGAAAGACACAGAATGAGAGAGGCAGAACGAGGAAGAAGCCTAGAACAAGAAACGCACATGAAATAAAATAATCAAAATATACTTCAGATATTTGTTATATACATTCCCCCGAACCTTTAGATATATACATATGTAAGTCCCCCCCTCGAACATTTAGTTATATACATATGTAAGTCCCCCCCTCGAACATTTAGTTATATACATATGTAAGTCCCCCCCTCGAACATTTAGTTATATACATATGTAAGTCCACCCCCCCCCCCAAACCTTTAGTTGCATACATATGTAATTCCACCCCCCCGTACCTTTAGTTATATACATATGTAAGTCCACCCCCGAACCTTTAGTTATATACATATGTAAGTCCCCCTCCCCGAACCTTTAGTTATATACATATGTAAGTCCACCCCCCCGAACCTTTAGTTATATACATATGTAAGTCCACCCCCCCGAACCTTTAGTTATATACATATGTAAGTCCACCTCCCCGAACCTTTAGTTATATACATATGTAAGTCCCCCTCCCCGAACCTTAAGTTATATACATATGTAAGTCCACCCCCCCGAACCTTTAGTTATATACATATGTAAGTCCCCCCCCCCCCGAACCTTTAGTTATATACATATGTAAGTTCACCCCCCCCCCAACCTTTAGTTATATACATATGTAAGTCCCCCCCCCGAACCTTTAGTTATATACATATGTAAGTTCACCCCCCGAACCTTTAGTTATAGACATATGTAAGTCCCCCCCCCCGAACCTTTAGTTATAGACATATGTAAGTCCACCCCCCCCCGAACCTTTAGTTATAGACATATGTAAGTCCACCCCCCCTCCCGAACCTTTAGTTATATACATATACAAGTCCCCCCCCTCCGAATCCTTAGTTACGCCACTTTATATATATGGTAGCCGGAAATTTTTCCCATTAAGAGATTACCCATTCCAAGTTTTTTTTATATATATATTTAGTAATTAAGCTTCTCAGATAGTTTCAAAGTCATCTAATAAATCATTCATAAAGCTAACTACTTTCGATACATTATTATTTAACTTTTCACCCCAAGAAAATTTCCTGGTAACACTTTATAATACTCCAATGATAGATCAAGACTTAGAAGACTTAAAATTTTCCTGAACAATAATTTATTAAACTTTTTAATCAGAATGATTTACTTTTGGAAATTTCCGAACGCGATAGTCCTTTCAAAAGCTGTATTGGATGTAGACCTAGACCTAGTTCTCTAGTCAAATTTAAATTTATTTCTTTTTTACTTCGAAAAATTATAACGGTTAAACTAGAATTTTCACAATGTGATCAACGAGCTAGTAATTCTTTTCTCAGCGATATAATCAATAGGTAAATGTCTAGGAAAATCATTATAGCCTTTCTTGGTATTTGTATCCAGGTTCCGTCCTTGGTGAAGTTGTGACTTGAAAAGACTGTAACAGGTCTATGTCACTTTGAAGTCATTATGAATATTTCTAAAGAAAAGTGTTCATTGACCAATGAGACAAATCAAAAGTAAGACATTGAAAGTGATACAAAAACAAAAGTAAGACATTGACAGTGATACAAAAACAAAAGTAAGACATTGACAGTGATACAAAAACAAAAGTAAGACATTGACAGTGATACAAAAACAAAAGTAAGACATTGACAGTGATACAAAAACAAAAGTAAGACATTGACAGCGAAACAAAATACTCTTCAACAATTTCCAGCGTGGAGAACAAAATTGTAAATGACAACTTGTCAGATGTCTTACAAAAGTTATTTGTGACCCTGAGTGTGTGTGTGACTGTGTGAGTGTGTGTGTATGTAGTTTAAGCCTTTAATATATTAAAAGCTGATGAACTATAGGCAGGGTCACAAGGCAATGCACATAATTTAGTTCTGATTGTCTTTTCCCTGCACATGTCCAAGTGGCAATTCTAAATTTAGAACTCTGTTTGTTCATGAACTAATTGTTGCTGGAGTGTTGAATCCAGGTGGAGAATAACTGAATGGAGCAAACACAATCACTACTGATCAAAATATCATAAAATCATTACTGATCACCTGATCTCTTTGATCCTCTGATTGTCCATTAATTCCAGATTGACAGAGGGGTCTGGTCACACTTGAGAGACTCTCTTGTTTAGAACTAAGTCCAGGTCTGCTCTGTAATGTAGGTTACTTGTCACTCAAAGATACAGCAATGTAGCCGAACCTTACCAGCTCAATCAAGCGTTTAGTCGACAGTCTAGAACAAAACACACACACCAACATTTATATATATTGATACAAAGAATTAAATGTCTTCCTAATCTTGATCTGGTCACATGACAAAATGTACGCCAGGGGAGATCATTCGTCTTAGCACTTTGTTAAGACGACATTTCTGAAAAGTGTCCAGATTAAACAGAAATTCAAGACATGTCTTAAAGGATATCCAACACCATAGGACGGAACTAGGGGTAGGGGTGAGGCTCGTATCGTGTCTGTGAAGGCTACACAGCTTTTACCCAGGTTCGACGTTCTACTAAGGTTTTACCCAGGTCCTACCCAGCTTATACCCAGGTTCTACTCAGCTTGTAGCCAGGTCCTACCCAGCTTGTACCCAGGTTCTACCCAGCTTGTAGCCAACCTTTACACATGGGACGATAGTGCTTCTATTTCTAAGAGCTGATCCATTATATGTGCATAAAGTAACGCGACAAAGATCTGAATTTGAAACAAAGAATATTTTATTTTATAACGTTTAAAAAGAAAAAAAAAGTTTATAACAAGTACTAGTCTTATCTAATCCACATCAAAAGTAATCCAAAAGGATTTAGTCAAGTAAAAGATTAAAAGATATTTACAAAGACCATGAACATTTACTATTAGCACCCAAGTAGATCAACACCAAACTATTCAATCCGAACCTATTAGTTCCTACTACGGAAATGTTTATTGCAAAAGATCAAGTGAACCTGATACTATTAGGTGCTCAGCGCGAGTCTGGGGTAGGGGTCTGAGGGTGGGCGATACTATTAGGTGCTCAGCGCGAGTCTGGGGTAGGTGTCTGAGGTTGGGCGATACTATTAGGTGCTCAGCGCGAGTCTAATGTAATTTTTTAAAAAGTCCTAGTCTAATTAGATTCGATTCCAACCCCCCCCCCTAAGTTAGGAAGTAAGTAGGAAAAAAATAACAACTAAATATGAAACAGATATCAAACTCTTGTATTACTAAAACGCTAAAAGACAACCAATCTAGGAGACAAGTGTTTTGACGGAGAACTAAATCATCAAAGAACTAAAAACTAAATTTCCTTTCTGCCAAGGAGAAGTAGGCTACAGACGAAAAGATTGAAATTTTCAGTCTCACTCTATTGTCCAGTATTTTGCATGACCCGTGTCAGAAACTGTACCTGCCACAACCATGCGGACATGGGTGTCTATTAGGCTTCTATTGTTTAGGAGTTTCGTCTGGAACCAAAAAGCTAAAAATATCGATGTTGCTTTTCAATAGAGTACCTGGCAATTATGGGCCTTTGTTCCAGGTGAATGGCTTCATTCTCATCCACAAGTCCCTGGAATAGAAGGCGGAGGTCACTGGAATAGAAGGCGGAGGTCACGCAGTGTCGGTGTACTAGATAAGACTTCTAAAGTAAGTCACATACTAAATGGAGTTGTCCCTAGTAGATCCTGTGTGCCAGTATCGCTACCGGTAAGAGATGTTCACATTGGATGTTTGTAGCTTAGAATTTGTTTCTTGGCAGTTCTGGACAGTTTGAAAGGACTAGTTTAGCTTTGACAATTTTTGATATTTTTACATGTATAGAGACTTCATTTTAACTTTTCCATTTTTTTTGTATTCGACTAAATGTTTCGTTATCTAGATCTTTAACTATCATATTTGTTTCGTTATTAAACCTAGTTTGACCAAATGGAGAAAGCTTTTGTATAACAAGACATTGTCTTCAATCCATACCATAGACATATAGATATATATATAGACTGGACGATAAAGTAAAAATTATTATGGGAAACATTTGGGAAAAGATAAGTTTGTATGAGTTATACAGCAGTTATGAGCAGTGTAAAATTAAAAGTATTTATAGTTGTTTTTTTTTTCAGCCATAACCTATATAATTGATAGAACCCTTTCTGTATTATTATATCTCTAATCGTGCCTACCAAATCTATTAAATTTACATAATTAAAATAATTATAAATAGTTTTAAATACTAGATTTAGATCTAGTCTATATAAATACTATAGTAAAAAAAATACTACTTACTACTATACTATAAACTATAATTGTAATCTGTATAGTCTAGTCTATAGACACTATAGTCTATAGTTAGTATATAAAATAAATAGTCTAGGACTAGATTGTCACTAGATCTATAATCTATACTTATATTAGATCTAGTCTATAGTCTGCATGCATAGATGATAGACTGACTAGTTTAATAGTTAGTAGTAAAAAGTATGAAAAGTATTAGACCTAGTTATTACAAATATTAGTCATATTTATTAGATTTAGATCTATCAATATTAAATTAGTGACAGTCACAGTTATTCTGACTTACTGAAACTGAAAGTTAATGTGTATAATATTCAATTTTTTTTCAACCTTTAGAATTTATCCCTTGGCCTATCGTACTACGAACATTAGAGCACGTTCAGCTCATTTTCTTTGACTTTTTTGACTAAAAACTAATTCTAACAATTTGAATCGATAAGACGACCGCCATACATTAATAAAGAAGCCATGTCAACAAACATAGATCCACATCACAAACCTATATATATTTGCCTATGTCTATGATTATGAAACAAAGGCAAAATACTGGGAATATGGCAGTTTTGTACTTTTCAAAACTAAAGATCATAATTATATATTGGCTGAGATGTTAGTCCTAGAATTTATAGCTCAATTGCCGCCATTTTTTTCCACATAGATATAGTACATCAAACATATTTGACTTCCCCCAAATAAAAATAACTTCCTACTTCCAGTCTCTATTTATTGATGTCTATGATCTAGACCCATAGCAACGAGTTTGGATTGCTTGTTGTCTGTTTCCGTTCAAACCAAATGGTAGTTCTACTTTGTTTGGAAGCACGCCATGATTTTAGGATTTTTTACAACTCACTCTGTCTATCTGGGTGGAATTTAGTACACGTTATTTCTCCGCCTTTGCATTCTCGGGTCTACTTAAAATTTGCCCGCAATTATTCAATTCAAATAAACGTAACCCATTAATTAATCAATTAGTCCTAAATATTTTTTTTTTTTTTTTTTTTTTTTTATCATAGAGAAGATGCTCTAAACTAAGGATGGTGTAGAGAATCAGGTCGTTTGCAGAAAATTTGAAACTAACAATTGAGAACAACAAAGCTTCTATTTTAACAAAAGCTTAACTAGCTTCGTGGCTAGATAACACAACCGCTATCACGGAGACTCGAGACATCTATTTGGAATTTAGACTCTCACATGAAAGTTGAGAACAAAACTAATTCATACAAATATTTCCACTCGCAAAAATTAATTATTGTTAGTCTAGATCTATAAAAGATTAATTATATGATTAATTAAAAATGATTGCTGTAACTTCACTCAACATAAGCTCTGTTGTTGTTTTGTTCAAGTATTTGTTCTAGTGCACTCCCTTTATTGCTTGTAGTAGAACTGTTCTTGACTGGTTGTACTTAGAGGAAGGTCTTCATCTACACTCCCTAGGTTTATTTGTAAATATAAGACAATAATACAATTATCTATATCTATATCATTGAAGATCTATGTACATTAATTTAGATCTACATATTTTGAAATAATCAATTTGGTTCTATTTGAAATATTAGGGTTTGATGTATATTCCATAATAGGCCTATTTCGATAAAAGTTCAATAATAGTTCATTTTATATCTGTGAACAAAACTAGGTCATTTAAAGTTTATAGAAAATACTAGGTCAATTTAGTTCTAATGACAGTATTGGGTCAGTACAGGCCTATGTAAAAGAGAAATGTCTAGCATTGAATCCACCAACGATCTTTGGAGAATATTTCATTAGCCCAGAAAGAATTGCCAGAGAGTTATCTGCGCTTTAATTGCGTTGGTAGACGTAGTTTTCCAATGCAGTGTTCCAGGGGAGATTAAATGGTTAATTAGCTCGTAGGTCTTCGCCCTTGGTGTAATACATTCATTAAGTTCCCTGTCGGTCATACGTCTGATTGGAGGCTTTCTCTTGCGATCGTTTATCAGTGGTAGTCACAATGATCAGATTTAGTCTTAATGAGTCTCAATTAAATTACATTATTAGTAGACTAATTAACCTTTACGGCTTGAAACGGCATCTCACAAACTAAATAGTTGCTAATGCGGGATATATCGTTGCTTTCTTTCCTATTGTTTCTGTACGTAATTCAAAAACATTGAATGTAAGTTTCCATCTGATAAGGCATCACACGCACGGACAGATGAACACTTCTTACTGTGCCATCCTGTATAAGAAATTGTATACAATGTGATTGATGTAAGATCTCATTAAGGTTTTATTTTAACTTTTGCTTGTTTCAATATTCCATGGCGGTTTTATTTCTTGTTTTCGTAACAGACGTAACCACCAGGAAAAGATGGCGCCCACTTTACTGTAAGCTGTTATTGTTGAGCTTTTAAAGACTGTGAGCCCTTGATGCTGTCAGGTCCAGTGGGTTGGTGAGTCGACAGGAGGGAGGAGAGAGAAAGAGAGAGAGCGAAAGAGAGAGAGAGAGAGAATTGTGAGTGAGAACAGAACGTGGCGCGTGCACTGGGTTTCTGCCAGGGTGAGGCCAGGAGGGACAACTCTTCCTTTCTAAAGAAGTGAACGCATTTTGTGTAAATATTTCTTCCTGGTCTGTGTTGATAAATCTAATCTCTCATAGCCTCCTCATCCATCGATAACATCATTAGTCAAGGTAAGATAATCCTAGACATTTGATAGCTTCAACTTCAGTTAGCGTTCTTATTATGCGTTATCAAATGTCTGAATAATTTCTTTTAACAACCGGATGGATCTTCCATGTGATCTGACTATCTGTTATATATTTGTTGTTGTTTATTTTTTACACTAAATACATATAACAAAAGTGAACTATTTGGTTGGTATGTCTGATTCAACTACTGCACACATTTAACATATAATGATATTGAAAATTAATGACATAATCCAATGTTTTCTATGGCCAATATTATATACTTAGTATTTTCAAATAGAATTTATAACATTCTCAATATCAATATTGTATGTAACAAAATGTTGCAAATATTTTCTCAATACTAATATAATAAATAAATGATTTTTCTGTTTAAATTCTTAATTTACGCAAAATTATTTCGCATTATACCAAAAGTTCTCTCAAAAAGTTAGACGTGCATACTTTACAAATACAGATAACAAGATCTATATATGCATATAAACAGTGTCTTACAATAAAGTGAGCTTCGCTTTACCAGACCTCAGTCATGTGTAGAATAACCAGATCTCAGTCATGTGTAGTATAACCAGATCTTAGTCATGTGTGGTATTACCAGACCTCAGTCATGTGTGGTATTAACAGACCTCAGTCATGTGTGGTATTAACAGACCTCAGTCATGTGTGGTATTACCAGACCTCAGTCATGTGTGGTATTAACAGACCTCAGTCATGTGTGGTATTACCAGACCTCAGTCATGTGTAGTATAACCAGACCTCAGTCATGTGTGGTATTACCAGACCTCAGTCATGTGTGGTATTACCAGACCTCAGTCATGTGTGTTATTACCAGACCTCAGTCTTGTATACTATTAATAGATCTCAGTCATGTGTGGTATTACCAGGCCTCAGTCATGTGTACTATTACCAGATCTCAGTCATGTGGGGTATTACCAGATCTCAGTCATGTGTGGTATTACCAGACCTCAGTCGTGTGTACTATTACCAGATCTCAGTCATGTGTGGTATTACCAGACCTCAGTCTTGTGTACTATTACCAGATCTCAGTCATGTGTGGTATTACCAGACCTCAGTCTTGTGTGCTATTATCAGGACTCGGTCATGTGTGCAAACCAGGTGTTTTCCTAAATCCTTTTACACGAGCAAGCCATGTGTTTTCCTAAATCCTTTTACACTAGCAAGCCAGGTGTTTTCCTAAATCCTTTTACACTAGCAAGCCAGGTGTTTTCCTAAATCCTTTTACACGAGCAAGCTAGGTGTTTTCCTAAATCCTTTTACACTATCAAGCCAGGTGTTTTCCTAAATCCTTTTACACTAGCAAGCCAGGTGTTTCCCAAATCCTTTTATACTAGCAAGCCAGGTGTTTTCCTAAATCCTTTTACACGAGCAAGCCAGGTGTTTTCCTAAATCCTTTTACACTAGCAAGCCATGTGTTTTCCTAAATCCTTTTACACTAGCAAGCCATGTGTTTTCCTAAATCCTTTTACACTAGCAAGCCAGGTGTTTTCCTAAATCCTTTTATACTAGCAAGCCAGGTGTTTTCCTAAATCCTTTTACACGAGCAAGCTAGGTGTTTTCCTAAATCCTTTTACACGAGCAAACCATGTTTTCCTAAATCCTTTTACACGAGCAAGCCAGGTGTTTTCCTAAATCCTTTTACACGAGCAAGCTAGGTGTTTTCCTAAATCCTTTTACACGAGCAAGCTAGGTGTTTTCCTAAATCCTTTTACACGAGCAAGCCATGTGTTTTCCTCAATCCTTTTACACGAGCAAGCTAGGTGTTTTCCTAAATTCTTTTACACGAGCAAGCCAGGTGTTTCTCTAAACAAAAGTCTGTTGCTTTTAATGAGTCCATCATTTCACGACCAACATTTGTAAGGTACTTATGAAGTGTATGTATGTGTAAAAGTAAAGTTCCCCTATCAGACCTTGTAGTCTATAGCGCAGATGATGTTTCTGTGGCCTACAGTTAACGAGGGTGTCATGTGGCCAGCCCAACGACCCACCGCCTTTACTTTTCCCCAACTAAAGTCAGGTACCCATTAGAGCTGGGTGGACTCAGAGGCACCAAAAGATCCCAAAATTCAAAATCCCAGTCTTCACCAGGATTGGAACCTAAGACCTTCGGTTCGGAAGCCAAGCGCTTTACCGCTCAGCCACCGCTCATTTGTATGTATGTGTATATGTGTTTATGTATGTGTATGTATGTGTTTGTATGTAGGAGTGTGTTCTACTGCTCACATGTCCAGTACTTGGCTCAGATCACATTTAGACCATGCCCATGTTTTTGAAATACTTTTTCTGTCTTATATTCATCTTTAGCTGACATTTCAGGGGAGGTGATCAAATACCAAAGTCATTTAAGTAATGTCTTGGGTTATCCTCACTTTAAAAGTTCATCTACAAAAAAAAAATGAGTTGGTGTGTTAAATGTAATAATAAACCCACCTTGTAACAGCAGCAACATCATCACAGCTAACAACATCCACATTATTACAATAAACCACATCAACATGATCACAGCTAACAACATCCACATTATTACAATAAACCACATCAACATGATCACAGCTGGTAATTAAACCACATTTTAACATTGTCATATAAATACTACGGCTATAGCGTATAAGCAACAGTACCGCTAATGACACCTGTCATTCGACCAAACCAAAGCCTTATTAACACCTGACAAATGACCACGCCTACAAAACTGATACTTAACACCGTTCACGTAATGACACCTGACATTTGACCACGCCTGGACAAATAGAAATTGTCAGATTGATCGCTTGTGTCCATGCATACATGATGACATTAGTTTTGTCTGTCGGTCTGAGAGTAGAGCACATCCGGTGTAAATGGAAGTTGTCTCAGCATGACATAAATTGTTTCATCCTGACATTCGTGTGTCAGGACACCATGACATTAGTGGATGTCAGGACACAACGACAGAACTGTCTCTGTTAACGAAGTAGTCAGTGCGCGGTTTTCTATCGGTGCACGAAAGAGGAAAAACCGCTATTACTTTTATGTGCTCTGCCTGTTCCTATTACTTTTGTGTGGTCTGCCTGTTCCTATTACTTTTGTGTGCTCTGCCTGTTCCTATTACTTTTGTGTGGTCTGCCTGTTCCTATTACTTTTGTGTGGTCTGCCTGTTCCTATTACTTTTGTGTGGTCTGCCTGTTCCTATTACTTTTGTGTGGTCTGCCTGTTCCTATTACTTTTGTGTGCTCTGCCTGTTCCTATTACTTTTGTGTGCTCTGCCTGTTCCTATTACTTTTGTGTGGTCTGCATGTTCCTATTACTTTTGTGTGGTCTGCATGTTCCTATTACTTTTGTGTGCTCTGCCTGTTCCTATTACTTTTGTGTGGTCTGCCTGTTCCTATTACTTTTGTGTGGTCTGCCTGTTCCTATTACTTTTGTGTGGTCTGCCTGTTCCTATTACTTTTGTGTGGTCTGCCTGTTCCTATTACTTTTGTGTGCTCTGCCTGTTCCTATTACTTTTGTGTGGTCTGCCTGTTCCTATTACTTTTGTGTGGTCTGCCTGTTCCTATTACTTTTGTGTGCTCTGCCTGTTCCTATTACTTTTGTGTGCTCTGCCTGTTCCTATTACTTTTGTGTGGTCTGCATGTTCCTATTACTTTTGTGTGCTCTGCCTGTTCCTATTACTTTTATGTGCTCTGCCTGTTCCTATTACTTTTGTGTGGTCTGCCTGTTCCTATTACTTTTATGTGCTCTGCCTGTTCCTATTACTTTTGTGTGGTCTGCATGTTCCTATTACTTTTGTGTGGTCTGCCTGTTCCTATAACTTTTGTGTGGTCTGCATGTTCCTATTACTTTTGTGTGGTCTGCATGTTCCTATTACTTTTGTGTGGTCTGCCTGTTCCTATTACTTTTGTGTGGTCTGCATGTTCCTATTACTTTTGTGTGGTCTGCCTGTTCCTCCGGCCGTTAGTCCGTTTATTCTAATTAAATCTCATTGACTAGAAAAATATTTAGAACCTTCCAATGTTCTGGTGTTTTTGTGAAATCAAAACCTTTTAGGGTTTTAAAATGAAATATTTAAGACGTTTTTTTTACAAAGCTTATATCAACTTACTCTGTCTGTCTGTCTGTCTGGTAAAATGTTTGTACACGTTATTTCCCCTACACCCAAAACTCGGATCAAGTAGAAATTTTGCATAATTATTTCTTGTGCCTGAAAAAAAAAATCTATTGGTGATTAATTATTTGTTTGCTATCCCGAACAAGGGAAAGAAATTGTACTTGACTGACGTGGAGGATTAAGTTGAATTAGCCCCCTTTATACGTTGTAGGCCGCCGCTTAAAGTTTAAAGCTAACAAGAGATAGCTATAAAACCTAATATTTTCAAAAGCGATTCGCTGGCAGATTGGTTAGTGTATAGGTTTAAGGAGGCTGTGGAGGCTATATCTCTCGGTTTGAATTCAGGTCGTTCAATTTTTTTTTTATAAATGCATTTAAAAAGTGATCACCCAGATATACCCTTCTTTCTCTCCTCCCCTTTCTCAACTGGTCCAGACAAGTGATAGGATCAAAGCGCATTGAGAAAGCGAAAAAAAATAAATAATCGTTAAACAAAACAACGAGTAAAAGGATTTATTGTTGATACGTTTAATAAACGTTTTTAAAAGTATTTTTTGTTTTGTTTTTCTTGTTTAATCTTTTGTTTTAACAGCAGCTCCACAACGAACACAGTGTGTCCCGAGACCAATAGAGTCACTCTCTATTAGTAGACTTGTGTCCCGAGACCAATAGAGTCACTCTATTAGTAGACTTGTGTCCCGAGACCAATAGAGTCACTCTCTATTAGTTGAATTGTGTCCCGAGACCAATAGAGTCACTCTCTATTTGTTGACTTGTGTCCCAAAACCAATAGATTCACTCTCTATTAGTTGACTTGTGTCCCGAGACCAATAGAGTCACTCTCTATTAGTTGACTTGTGTCCCGAGACCAATAGATTCACTCTCTATTAGTTGACTTGTGTCCCGAGACCAATAGATTCACTCTCTATTAGTTGACTTGTGTCCCGAGACCAATATATTCACTCTCTATTAGTTGACTTGTGTACCGAGACCAGTACATTCACTCTCTATTAGTTGACTTGTGTCCCGAGACCAATAGATTCACTCTATATTAGTTGACTTGTGTACCGAGACCAGTACATTCACTCTCTATTAGTTGACTTGTGTCCCGAGACCAATAGATTCACTCTATATTAGTTGACTTGTGTACCGAGACCAGTACATTCACTCTCTATTAGTTGACTTGTGTCCCGAGACCAATAGATTCACTCTCTATTAGTTGACTTGTGTACCGAGACCAGTACATTCACTCTCTATTAGTTGACTTGTGTACCGAGACCAATAGATTCACTCTCTATTAGTTGACTTGTGTCCCGAGACCAATGGATTCACACTCTATTAGTTGACTTGTGTCCCGAGACCAATAGATTCACTCTCTATTAGTTGACTTGTGTCCCGAGACCAATAGATTCACTCTCTATTAGTAGACTTGTGTCCCGAGACCAATAGATTCACTCTATATTAGTAGACTTGTGTCCCGAGACCAATAGATTCACTCTCTATTAGTTGACTTGTGTCCCGAGACCAATAGATTCACTCTCTATTAGTAGACTTGTGTCCCGAGACCAATAGATTCACTCTCTATTAGTAGACTTGTGTCCCGAGACCAATAGATTCACTCTCTATTAGTAGACTTGTGTCCCGAGACCAGTACATTCACTCTCTATTAGTAGACTTGTGTCCCGAGACCAATAGATTCACTCTCTATTAGTAGACTTGTGTCCCGAGACCAATAGATTCACTCTCTATTAGTTGACTTGTGTCCCGAGACCAATAGATTCACTCTCTATTAGTAGACTTGTGTCCCGAGACCAATAGATTCACTCTCTATTAGTTGACTTGTGTCCCGAGACCAATAGATTCACTCTCTATTAGTAGACTTGTGTCCCGAGACCAGTACATTCACTCTCTATTAGTTGACTTGTGTACCGAGACCAGTACATTCACTCTCTATTAGTAGACTTGTGTCCCGAGACCAATAGATTCACTCTCTATTAGTAGACTTGTGTCCCGAGACCAGTACATTCACTCTCTATTAGTTGACTTGTGTACCGAGACCAGTACATTCACTCTCTATTAGTAGACTTGTGTCCCGAGACCAATAGATTCACTCTCTATTAGTAGACTTGTGTCCCGAGACCAATAGATTCACTCTCTATTAGTTGACTTGTGTCCCGAGACCAATAGATTCACTCTCTTTTAGTTGACTTGTGTACCGAGACCAATGGATTCACTCTCTATTAGTTGACTTGTGTCCCGAGACCAATAGATTCACTCTCTATTAGTTGACTTGTGTCCCGAGACCAATAGATTCACTCTCTATTAGTTGACTTGTGTCCCGAGACCAATAGATTCACTCTCTATTAGTTGACTTGTGTCCCGAGACCAATAGATTCACTCTCTATTAGTTGACTTGTGTCCCGAGACCAATAGATTCACTCTCTATTAGTTGACTTGTGTCCCGAGACCAATAGATTCACTCTCTATTAGTTGACTTGTGTCCCGAGACCAATAGATTCACTCTCTATTAGTTGACTTGTGTCCCGAGACCAATGGATTCACTCTCTATTAGTAGACTTGTGTCCCGAGACCAATAGATTCACTCTCTATTAGTTGACTTGTGTCCCGAGACCAATAGATTCACTCTCTATTAGTTGACCTGTGTCCCGAGACCAATAGATTCACTCTCTATTAGTTGACTTGTGTCCCGAGACCAATAGATTCACTCTCTATTAGTTGACTTGTGTCCCGAGACCAATAGATTCACTCTCTATTAGTTGACTTGTGTCCCGAGACCAATGGATTCACTCTCTATTAGTAGACTTGTGTCCCGAGACCAATAGATTCACTCTCTATTAGTTGACTTGTGTCCCGAGACCAATAGATTCACTCTCTATTAGTTGACCTGTGTCCCGAGACCAATGGATTCACTCTCTATTAGTTGACTTGTGTACCGAGACCAATGGATTCACTCTCTATTAGTTGACTTGTGTCCCGAGACCAATAGATTCACTCTCTATTAGTTGACTTGTGTCCCGAGACCAATAGATTCACTCTCTATTAGTTGACTTGTGTCCCGAGACCAATAGATTCACTCTCTATTAGTTGACTTGTGTACCGAGACCAATAGATTCACTCTCTATTAGTAGACTTGTGTCCCGAGACCAGTAGATTCACTCTCTATTAGTTGACTTGTGTCCCGAGACCAATAGATTCACTCTCTATTAGTTGACTTGTGTACCGAGACCAGTACATTCACTCTCTATTAGTAGACTTGTGTCCCGAGACCAATAGATTCACTCTCTATTAGTAGACTTGTGTCCCGAGACCAATAGATTCACTCTCTATTAGTTGACTTGTGTCCCGAGACCAATAGATTCAATCTCTATTAGTAGACTTGTGTCCCGAGACCAATAGATTCACTCTCTATTAGTTGACTTGTGTCCCGAGACCAATAGATTCAATCTCTATTAGTAGACTTGTGTCCCGAGACCAATAGATTCACTCTCTATTAGTTGACTTGTGTCCCGAGACCAATAGATTCACTCTCTATTAGTAGACTTGTGTCCCGAGACCAGTAGATTCACTCTCTATTAGTAGACTTGTGTACCGAGACCAATAGATTCACTCTCTATTAGTTGACTTGTGTCCGAGACCAATAGATTCGCTCTCTATTAGTAGACTTGTGTCCCGAGACCAATAGATTCACTCTCTATTAGTTGACTTGTGTCCCGAGACCAATAGATTCACTCTCTATTAGTAGACTTGTGTCCCGAGACAAATAGATTCACTCTCTATTAGTTGACTTGTGTACCGAGACCAATAGATTCACTCTCTATTAGTTGACTTGTGTACCGAGACCAATAGATTCACTCTCTATTAGTAGACTTGTGTCCCGAGACCAGTAGATTCACTCTCTATTAGTTGACTTGTGTCCCGAGACCAGTAGATTCACTCTCTATTAGTTGACTTGTGTCCCGAGACTAATAGATTCACTTGTGACAGGTGGGGAAATGTGACGTATGTTTGGCGCGTTTAATGTCTAGGGGATGATTATTTTTAAAGCTATCACACACCAACCCGTCAGCATATAAATCGGGAGCAGGCACGCAACGAGACAAGCAATGAAAGATAGATACAAAAGTTAAAAATTGAGAATATTTATTTACATAAATATTTACAGATAATAATAAAAAGGGGGAGGATTTGCATCTATCTCTAGTGAATACTATGTTAAATCATCACTCTTGCACTTAATAAGAGTATGTCACTTTGTCCTCTGACTTAGCTGGCTGTCCTGTTGATGTCGCAGCTGGCTGTGTCCTGGCTTGAGGTTCTGCAGCTGGAGGTGGCGCTCTAGCGGATAGAGGGACGCCGGTGATTCAATTCTTGCGGAGTTTCAGTTCAAAGTTCTGATATCTGTAGTGGTAACAGTGGCGGGTGGCCGACTACCGTGGGCACAAGTGTACTGCGGGCAGAGATGATCTGCCGTGGGCAGCGTAGTTGTCAGGATAAGTCCAGTGAGTTGCAGAGGGTTTGGCGTAGCTATGACGTCTCGCACAGATCTGAGTCTATAGGGACGTCGCACCTAATAAGTGACAGGTGGGCTGTCGAATAGGCGGGCAATGCCGATAGCGCCAAGTAGTAGAGTTGAGTAGATCCACGTGGGCGGGAGATGATACTCAATAGCAAGTGACAAGTGATCCGATGAATAGGTGGGTAGATCTCAGTAGGCAAGTGCAGTGCTGAATAGCACTAAGCACATAAATAGGCAGACACCTGAGGGAGGCTGCGGATAAATAAAGACAAGTTAGGACATGTCTCTCATACATCTTATCGATGCCCTCGACTGAGGTGCATTCGTCAGATTGGTGAAATAGCTTTAGAGCACAATAGGGAGATGATGACAAATGGGATTTGGAAAACAGATGGCTAATAGTAGCAATATAAAAATGTACATAGAGACCAATAGAGTCACTCTCTATTTGTTGACTTGTGTCCCGAGACCAATAGATTCACTCTCTATTAGTTGACTTGTGTACCGAGACCAATAGATTCCCTCTCTATTAGTTGACTTGTGTCCCGAGACCAATAGATTCACTCTCTATTAGTTGACTTGTGTACCGAGACCAATAGATTCACTCTCTATTAGTAGACTTGTGTACCGAGACCAGTAGATTCACTCTCTATTAGTTGACTTGTGTCCCGAGACTAATAGATTCACTTGTGACAGGTGGGGAAATGTGACGTATGTTTGGCGCGTTTAATGTCTAGGGGATGATTATTTTTAAAGCTATCACACACCAACCCGTCAGCATATAGATCGGGAGCAGGCACGCAACGAGACAAGCAATGAAAGATAGATACAAAAGTTAAAAATTGAGAATATTTATTTACATAAATATTTACAGATAATAATAAAAAGGGGGAGGATTTGCATCTATCTCTAGTGAATACTATGTTAAATCATCACTCTTGCACTTAATAAGAGTATGTCACTTTGTCCTCTGACTTAGCTGGCTGTCCTGTTGATGTCGCAGCTGGCTGTGTCCTGGCTTGAGGTTCTGCAGCTGGAGGTGGCGCTCTAGCGGATAGAGGGACGCCGGTGATTCAATTCTTGCGGAGTTTCAGTTCAAAGTTCTGATATCTGTAGTGGTAACAGTGGCGGGTGGCCGACTACCTTGGGCACAAGTGTACTGCGGGCAGAGATGATCTGCCGTGGGCAGCGTAGTTGTCAGGATAAGTCCAGTGAGTTTCAGAGGGTTTGGCGTAGCTATGACGTCTCGCACAGATCTGAGTCTATAGGGACGTCGCACCTAATAAGTGACAGGTGGGCTGTCGAATAGGCGGGCAATGCCGATAGCGCCAAGTAGTAGAGTTGAGTAGATCCACGTGGGCGGGAGATGATACTCAATAGCAAGTGACAAGTGATCCGATGAATAGGTGGGTAGATCTCAGTAGGCAAGTGCAGTGCTGAATAGCACTAAGCACATAAATAGGCAGACACCTGAGGGAGGCAGCGGATAAATAAAGACAAGTTAGGACATGTCTCTCATACATCTTATCGATGCCCTCGACTGAGGTGCATTCGTCAGATTGGTGAAATTGCTTTAGAGCACAATAGGGAGATGATGACAAATGGGATTTGGAAAACAGATGGCTGATAGTAGCAATATAAAAATGTACATAGAGACCAATAGAGTCACTCTCTATTTGTTGACTTGTGTCCCGAGACCAATAGATTCACTCTCTATTAGTTGACTTGTGTACCGAGACCAATAGATTCCCTCTCTATTAGTTGACTTGTGTCCCGAGACCAATAGATTCACTCTCTATTAGTAGACTTGTGTCCCGAGACCAATAGATTCACTCTCTATTAGTTGACTTGTGTCCCGAGACCAATAGATTCCCTCTCTATTAGTTGGCTTGTGTCCCGAGACCAATAGATTCACTCTCTATTAGTAGACTTGTGTCCCGAGACCAATAGATTCACTCTCTATTAGTTGACTTGTGTCCCGAGACCAATAGATTCCCTCTCTATTAGTTGACTTGTGTCCCGAGACCAATAGATTCACTCTCTATTAGTTGACTTGTGTACCGAGACCAGTAGATTCACTCTCTATTAGTTGACTTGTGTCCCGAGACTAATAGATTCACTTGTGACAGGTGGGGAAATGTGACGTATGTTTGGCGCGTTTAATGTCTAGGGGATGATTATTTTTAAAGCTATCACACACCAACCCGTCAGCATATAAATCGGGAGCAGGCACGCAACGAGACAAGCAATGAAAGATAGATACAAAAGTTAAAAATTGAGAATATTTATTTACATAAATATTGTTACAAATGAACAGTGATAGGTAGAGGTCAACGTATGACCCCGGCGAGATGACACAGCAACTAGTGTTCCCTGGAATCTACATGTGCAAACAAAGACAGTATGTGACGTGTCCACACGTGTTGTTCCAGGGGACGAACAGATCTAAGTAGGGGGACAGTTACTAATGAACAGTGACAGATAAAGGTCACTACGTGTGACCCCGACTTGATGACACTGCATCGAGTGTTTTCTGGAATCTACGTGTATAAATAGAGACAGGATGTGACGTTTCCTCACGTGTTATTTCAGAGGATACTAGCCGTGTTTGTGCAACTTTGGACAAGCGATTAGGGACTCTATATAAGCCAGAGAGTTAATGTGAAAGTCAGTCGTATGGAGTCGTGAGTGAGCCGTTACAGTCGATACAGACTATGTAAGACGTGTGCGGCTCTGTGGAAGAGAAATGTGTACGACTCGATGCAAGTTAACTAGGGTAGAGTTAACTGGAGTGGACTACTGTCGTTAAAGTCTATACAGCGAACTACAGTGGACTTGAGCCGATACAGTCGATGTAAGACGTGTGCGGCTCTGATTCGGTAGACTTGAGTACGACTTGGTTCAGTTTTGGAGACCTGGAGCGACACTGGGAAGTGTGTCGTTGGTCTGTTCTGTGGAATACGGCTCGATGCAAGTTGAGAAGAGAGGAATTGCAACGAAGTGAAGAGATGCAGTGCAACGAAGTATAGCTAACTGGAAACTGACAGATATTGTACAGCCTTCTACGCTACATGTTACAGTAATGTTAGAGTTAATAGTCATTAAAGTTATATGAAGCTGAAAGTTGAGTCGTCAAGTTCTTTGCAGTGTTTTTATTTGTGTGTCTACTAGTACATTTAGCCAGAAGATTCAGAAATACGTAACAATTGGTGTCAGAAGTGGGATCTTTCTGGCTAGAATGTGTTCCATCAAACTTCTTAATGAACTTGACATGAAAGAACTTAGACAAGAGCTTCGAGAAAGAGGTCTACAGCTTAATGGAAATAAAGAAACGCTAACAGCACGTCTCAGACAAGCCCTGTTGGAGGAAGATGAGAATCCAGACACTTGCCAATTTGAAATCAAACCTAATACGATGGAGCTCCTGAGAACTTTGCAATACAAAATGAACTCGGTGAAAGAGAGCATTAAGGAGACAGAATCAGAAATCAACACTAGATTTTCTTCATTTAACCAGTTGATTAAAGTCATGAATGAGAATGAACAAATAGCTACCACGCCCAACAAGACTGAAGAACAAACAGATACAATAAAAGATCAAACGAGAATCATGATGAACGAGCTACTGAACACTCAGCAGTATCAGATTGAGTCGACAGATGAAAGAACTACACCATTGATGAACAGCGAACAATTGTCCAACCAAGAATGTGGCCCACAAGAAATGAAAAGAGACGATAGCTGTTATTGTTTCAACGAGAAGCAGAATGAGACCGCTGAAGAAACAATAGAAGAGACCTATAGTTTGACCGAAGCTTTAGCTATAGATATACCTGATATGAGTACCTCAACTAGCCAAACAGATCAAGACAACGTTGGGTCTGCGTCCAAGCCTGTTGCTGTGGGCCTTAAAGACTTCTGTCTATCTGCCAGTGTCTACGAGAGGAACTCGAAGCTTGATTATTGCACTCATGCGTTTGACAAGAACTGTACGTACGTAGCTATGCAAGAAGACTGTGAATGCCAAGAAATACACCAACAAGCTCTAGACCTAACAGAAGCTTGTACAGCTATCAAGGTAGGCGCGAGAAGCCCTGGTGATAGTCAAGGAATTACAATAGAAACTGATGCTGAAGTTGATGGACCTTTGCACGTTGAATGTTATCAACCTGCCCCACAGTCGAGTCCTCCAGACTCGGATGAAGGTGGTGACGTGTTTGACAACTTGCCTTCAAGTGGACTTGCAGCTCATTCGCAAAGCACCCATCAAAGAATAATGCTGAAGCAACTTGTTAGATCAACAGTCTTGATGACTACAGCTATGAAATGCAATGCCTTCCTATGTGCTAAGTCGCTGCCATCAGCATTGATCGACAGGAAAGCAAGACAACGACAACGACATCAACGCAACCAAAGAAATATCAAATTGAGGAGGCGGAGAAAGCGACATATGCAGAGTGCAACGTGGATGGCTCCAACAAGATCAAGATACAAACCCACCCCTTCTCCCACTGATAGACCCCCACCTGCATTTATGAAACTCCATAGCCCATGTTGTTAGAAAACAAGCCCACCACTTCTCCCACTGATAGACCCCCACCTGCACTGATGAAACTCCACAGCCCATGTTTTTAGAAAGATTCTGTCCGGAACCATCAGACCAAAGAAGAAAGCCTTACTATCAGTTGAAAGTGTGAAGCCACTAAAGAATAATCTAAGAACATTCCTCATGAGAATAGGTTGATGAAGTATAACAGAGGTTTTAGAAGAACGCTAATTAAGTCAGAAGCAAGAAGGACAGAAAAGAAGTAGTTTAAGATGTCAGAACTGTAGTGAGTAACCATCTGTGACAGAACTGTACAAGAAGATCAACCCAACAGGCATCGTACAAACCCAAAGTCAGTTGCTGTTGTAAGAAGAACATGTGAATATTGCTGTACTGTAATGAACCTGGTCATCTCTGAAGAAGCTCTGGAAAAAGCCCTAACCCATCTGTAAAAAGATGCTTGAAAATGTAAAACTCAGCCAGTGAAGCACGAACTCGTTAGAATGCTGATGAATTTTCTCGACAAGAGTGCCCAATGTCGTCATCTGAAGGTCGATGTTTCCATACCAAGATTGATGAAAACATTTGTGAGGAACTGCTGAAAGATGAGGATTTGGCTCCCATTCTTCTATGGAAAGAAGATGGACAACTGCCAGATTGAAAGAACATCTCTGAGAAGGGGGCAACCACCAAAGCTTCCTAATTGATCGTCGATCGATTTCATCAGTATCGTGATGAAGTAGAATCTGTTCGGGACGAACAGATCTAAGAAGGGGGCAGTGTTACAAATGAACAGTGATAGGTAGAGGTCAACGTATGACCCCGGCGAGATGACACAGCAACTAGTGTTCCCTGGAATCTACATGTGCAAACAAAGACAGTATGTGACGTGTCCACACGTGTTGTTCCAGGGGACGAACAGATCTAAGTAGGGGGACAGTTACTAATGAACAGTGACAGATAAAGGTCACTACGTGTGACCCCGACTTGATGACACTGCATCGAGTGTTTTCTGGAATCTACGTGTATAAATAGAGACAGGATGTGACGTTTCCTCACGTGTTATTTCAGAGGATACTAGCCGTGTTTGTGCAACTTTGGACAAGCGATTAGGGACTCTATATAAGCCAGAGAGTTAATGTGAAAGTCAGTCGTATGGAGTCGTGAGTGAGCCGTTACAGTCGATACAGACTATGTAAGACGTGTGCGGCTCTGTGGAAGAGAAATGTGTACGACTCGATGCAAGTTAACTAGGGTAGAGTTAACTGGAGTGGACTACTGTCGTTAAAGTCTATACAGCGAACTACAGTGGACTTGAGCCGATACAGTCGATACAGTCGATGTAAGACGTGTGCGGCTCTGATTCGGTAGACTTGAGTACGACTTGGTTCAGTTTTGGAGACCTGGAGCGACACTGGGAAGTGTGTCGTTGGTCTGTTCTGTGGAATACGGCTCGATGCAAGTTGAGAAGAGAGGAATTGCAACGAAGTGAAGAGATGCAGTGCAACGAAGTATAGCTAACTGGAAACTGACAGATATTGTACAGTCTTCTACGCTACATGTTACAGTAATGTTAGAGTTAATAGTCATTAAAGTTATATGAAGCTGAAAGTTGAGTCGTCAAGTTCTTTGCAGTGTTTTTATTTGTGTGTCTACTAGTACATTTAGCCAGAAGATTCAGAAATACGTAACAATATTTACAGATAATAATAAAAAGGGGGAGGATTTGCATCTATCTCTAGTGAATACTATGTTAAATCATCACTCTTGCACTTAATAAGAGTATGTCACTTTGTCCTCTGACTTAGCTGGCTGTCCTGTTGATGTCGCAGCTGGCTGTGTCCTGGCTTGAGGTTCTGCAGCTGGAGGTGGCGCTCTAGCGGATAGAGGGACGCCGGTGATTCAATTCTTGCGGAGTTTCAGTTCAAAGTTCTGATATCTGTAGTGGTAACAGTGGCGGGTGGCCGACTACCGTGGGCACAAGTGTACTGCGGGCAGAGATGATCTGCCGTGGGCAGCGTAGTTGTCAGGATAAGTCCAGTGAGTTGCAGAGGGTTTGGCGTAGCTATGACGTCTCGCACAGATCTGAGTCTATAGGGACGTCGCACCTAATAAGTGACAGGTGGGCTGTCGAATAGGCGGGCAATGCCGATAGCGCCAAGTAGTAGAGTTGAGTAGATCCACGTGGGCGGGAGATGATACTCAATAGCAAGTGACAAGTGATCCGATGAATAGGTGGGTAGATCTCAGTAGGCAAGTGCAGTGCTGAATAGCACTAAGCACATAAATAGGCAGACACCTGAGGGAGGCTGCGGATAAATAAAGACAAGTTAGGACATGTCTCTCATACATCTTATCGATGCCCTCGACTGAGGTGCATTCGTCAGATTGGTGAAATTGCTTTAGAGCACAATAGGGAGATGATGACAAATGGGATTTGGAAAACAGATGGCTGATAGTAGCAATATAAAAATGTACATAGAGACCAATAGAGTCACTCTCTATTTGTTGACTTGTGTCCCGAGACCAATAGATTCACTCTCTATTAGTTGACTTGTGTACCGAGACCAATAGATTCCCTCTCTATTAGTTGACTTGTGTCCCGAGACCAATAGATTCACTCTCTATTAGTTGACTTGTGTACCGAGACCAATAGATTCACTCTCTATTAGTTGACTTGTGTCCCGAGACCAATAGATTCACTCTCTATTAGTTGACTTGTGTCCCGAGACCAATAGATTCCCTCTCTATTAGTTGACTTGTGTCCCGAGACCAATAGATTCCCTCTCTATTAGTTGACTTGTGTACCGAGACCAATAGATTCACTCTCTATTAGTTGACTTGTGTCCCGAGACCAATAGATTCCCTCTCTATTAGTTGACTTGTGTCCCGAGACCAATAGATTCACTCTCTATTAGTTGACTTGTGTACCGAGACCAATAGATTCACTCTCTATTAGTTGACTTGTGTCCCGAGACCAATAGATTCACTCTCTATTAGTTGACTTGTGTACCGAGACCAATAGATTCACTCTCTATTAGTTGACTTGTGTCCCGAGACCAATAGATTCCCTCTCTATTAGTTGACTTGTGTCCCGAGACCAATAGATTCACTCTCTATTAGTTGACTTGTGTACCGAGACCAATAGATTCACTCTCTATTAGTTGACTTGTGTCCCGAGACCAATAGATTCACTCTCTATTAGTTGACTTGTGTCCCGAGACCAATAGATTCACTCTCTATTAGTTGACTTGTGTCCCGAGACCAATAGATTCACTCTCTATTAGTTGACTTGTGTACCGAGACCAATAGATTCACTCTCTATTAGTTGACTTGTGTCCCGAGACCAATAGATTCCCTCTCTATTAGTAGACTTGTGTCCCGAGACCAATAGATTCACTCTCTATTAGTTGACTTGTGTACCGAGACCAATAGATTCACTCTCTATTAGTTGACTTGTGTCCCGAGACCAATAGATTCACTCTCTATTAGTTGACTTGTGTACCGAGACCAATAGATTCACTCTCTATTAGTTGACTTGTGTACCGAGACCAATAGATTCACTCTCTATTAGTAGACTTGTGTCCCGAGACCAATAGATTCACTCTCTATTAGTTGACTTGTGTCCCGAGACCAATAGATTCACTCTCTATTAGTTGACTTGTGTCCCGAGACCAATAGATTCACTCTCTATTAGTTGACTTGTGTCCCGAGACCAATAGATTCACTCTCTATTAGTTGACTTGTGTACCGAGACCAATGGATTCACTCTCTATTAGTTGACTTGTGTCCCGAGACCAATAGATTCACTCTCTATTAGTTGACTTGTGTCCCGAGACCAATAGATTCACTCTCTATTAGTAGACTTGTGTCCCGAGACCAATAGATTCACTCTCTATTAGTAGACTTGTGTCCCGAGACCAATAGAGTCACTCTCTATTTGTTGACTTGTGTCCCGAGACCAATAGATTCCCTCTCTATTAGTAGACTTGTGTCCCGAGACCAATAGATTCACTCTCTATTAGTAGACTTGTGTCCCGAGACCAATAGATTCACTCTCTATTAGTAGACTTGTGTCCCGAGACCAATAGATTCCCTCTCTATTAGTAGACTTGTGTCCCGAGACCAATAGATTCCCTCTCTATTAGTAGACTTGTGTCCCGAGACCAATAGATTCACTCTCTATTAGTAGACTTGTGTCCCGAGACCAATAGATTCCCTCTCTATTAGTAGACTTGTGTCCCGAGACCAATAGATTCACCCTCTATTAGTAGACTTGTGTCCCGAGACCAATAGATTCACTCTCTATTAGTTGACTTGTGTCCCGAGACCAATAGATTCACCCTCTATTAGTAGACTTGTGTACCGAGACCAATAGAGTCACTCTCTATTTGTTGACTTGTGTCCCGAGACCAATAGATTCACCCTCTATTAGTAGACTTGTGTACCGAGACCAATAGAGTCACTCTCTATTTGTTGACTTGTGTCCCGAGACCAATAGATTCCCTCTCTATTAGTAGACTTGTGTACCGAGACCAGTAGATTCACTCTCTTTTAGTAGACTTGTGTACCGAGACCAATAGATTCACTCTCTATTAGTAGACTTGTGTCCCGAGACCAATAGATTCCCTCTCTATTAGTTGACTTGTGTACCGAGACCAATAGATTCACTCTCTATTAGTAGACTTGTGTCCCGAGACCAATAGATTCACTCTCTATTAGTAGACTTGTGTCCCGAGACAAATAGATTCACTCTCTATTAGTAGACTTGTGTCCCGAGACCAATAGATTCACTCTCTATTAGTTGACTTGTGTCCCGAGACCAATAGATTCACTCTCTATTAGTTGACTTGTGTCCCAAGACCAGTAGATTCACTCTCTATTAGTAGACTTGTGTCCCAAGACCAATAGATTCACTCTCTATTAGTTGACTTGTGTCCCGAGACAAATAGATTCACTCTCTATTAGTTGACTTGTGTCCCAAGACCAGTAGATTCACTCTCTATTAGTAGACTTGTGTCCCGAGACAAATAGATTCACTCTCTATTAGTAGACTTGTGTCCCGAGACCAATAGATTCACTCTCTATTAGTTGACTTGTGTCCCGAGACCAATAGATTCACTCTCTATTAGTTGACCTGTGTCCCGAGACCAATAGATTCACTCTCTATTAGTTGACTTGTGTCCCGAGACCAATAGATTCACTCTTTATTAGTTGACTTGTGTCCCGAGACCAATAGATTCACTCTCTATTAGTAGACTTGTGTCCCGAGACCAATAGATTCACTCTCTATTAGTTGACCTGTGTCCCGAGACCAATAGATTCACTCTCTATTAGTTGACTTGTGTCCCGAGACCAATAGATTCACTCTCTATTAGTTGACTTGTGTCCCGAGACCAATAGATTCGCTCTCTATTAGTTGACTTGTGTCCCGAGACCAGTAGATTCACTCTCTATTAGTTGACTTGTGTCCCGAGACCAGTAGATTCGCTCTCTATTAGTTGACTTGTGTCCCAAGACCAGTAGATTCACTCTCTATTAGTTGACTTGTGTCCCGAGACCAGTACATTCACTCTCTATTAGTTGACTTGTGTCCGAGACCAATAGATTCACTCTCTATTAGTTGACTTGTGTCCCGAGACCAATAGATTCACTCTCTATTAGTAGACTTGTGTCCGAGACCAATAGATTCACTCTCTAATAGTAGACTTGTGTCCCGAGACCAATAGATTCACTCTCTATTAGTAGACTTGTGTCCCGAGACCAATAGATTCACTCTCTATTAGTTGACTTGTGTACCGAGACCAATAGATTCACTCTCTATTAGTAGACTTGTGTCCCGAGACCAATAGATTCACTCTCTATTAGTTGACTTGTGTCCCGAGACCAATAGATTCACTCTCTATTAGTTGACTTGTGTACCGAGACCAGTACATTCACTCTCTATTAGTTGACTTGTGTCCCGAGACCAATAGAGTCACTCTCTATTAGTAGACTTGTGTACCGAGACCAGTACATTCACTCTCTATTAGTTGACTTGTGTCCCGAGACCAATAGATTCACTCTCTATTAGTAGACTTGTGTCCGAGACCAATAGATTCACTCTCTATTAGTAGACTTGTGTCCGAGACCAATAGATTCACTCTCTATTAGTTGACTTGTGTCCGAGACCAATAGATTCACTCTCTATTAGTAGACTTGTGTCCCGAGACCAATAGATTCACTCTCTATTAGTTGACTTGTGTGCCGAGACCAATAGATTCACTCTCTATTAGTAGACTTGTGTCCGAGACCAATAGATTCACTCTCTATTAGTAGACTTGTGTCCCGAGACCAATAGATTCCCTCTCTATTAGTAGACTTGTGTCCCGAGACCAATAGATTCACTCTCTATTAGTAGACTTGTGTCCCGAGACCAATAGATTCACTCTCTATTAGTTGACTTGTGTCCCGAGACCAATAGATTCACCCTCTATTAGTAGACTTGTGTACCGAGACCAATAGAGTCACTCTCTATTTGTTGACTTGTGTCCCGAGACCAATAGATTCACCCTCTATTAGTAGACTTGTGTACCGAGACCAATAGAGTCACTCTCTATTTGTTGACTTGTGTCCCGAGACCAATAGATTCCCTCTCTATTAGTAGACTTGTGTACCGAGACCAGTAGATTCACTCTCTTTTAGTAGACTTGTGTACCGAGACCAATAGATTCACTCTCTATTAGTAGACTTGTGTCCCGAGACCAATAGATTCCCTCTCTATTAGTTGACTTGTGTACCGAGACCAATAGATTCACTCTCTATTAGTAGACTTGTGTCCCGAGACCAATAGATTCACTCTCTATTAGTAGACTTGTGTCCCGAGACAAATAGATTTACTCTCTATTAGTAGACTTGTGTCCCGAGACCAATAGATTCACTCTCTATTAGTTGACTTGTGTCCCGAGACCAATAGATTCACTCTCTATTAGTTGACTTGTGTCCCAAGACCAGTAGATTCACTCTCTATTAGTAGACTTGTGTCCCAAGACCAATAGATTCACTCTCTATTAGTTGACTTGTGTCCCGAGACAAATAGATTCACTCTCTATTAGTTGACTTGTGTCCCAAGACCAGTAGATTCACTCTCTATTAGTAGACTTGTGTCCCGAGACAAATAGATTCACTCTCTATTAGTAGACTTGTGTCCCGAGACCAATAGATTCACTCTCTATTAGTTGACTTGTGTCCCGAGACCAATAGATTCACTCTCTATTAGTTGACCTGTGTCCCGAGACCAATAGATTCACTCTCTATTAGTTGACTTGTGTCCCGAGACCAATAGATTCACTCTTTATTAGTTGACTTGTGTCCCGAGACCAATAGATTCACTCTCTATTAGTAGACTTGTGTCCCGAGACCAATAGATTCACTCTCTATTAGTTGACCTGTGTCCCGAGACCAATAGATTCACTCTCTATTAGTTGACTTGTGTCCCGAGACCAATAGATTCACTCTCTATTAGTTGACTTGTGTCCCGAGACCAATAGATTCGCTCTCTATTAGTTGACTTGTGTCCCGAGACCAGTAGATTCACTCTCTATTAGTTGACTTGTGTCCCGAGACCAGTAGATTCGCTCTCTATTAGTTGACTTGTGTCCCAAGACCAGTAGATTCACTCTCTATTAGTTGACTTGTGTCCCGAGACCAGTACATTCACTCTCTATTAGTTGACTTGTGTCCGAGACCAATAGATTCACTCTCTATTAGTTGACTTGTGTCCCGAGACCAATAGATTCACTCTCTATTAGTAGACTTGTGTCCGAGACCAATAGATTCACTCTCTAATAGTAGACTTGTGTCCCGAGACCAATAGATTCACTCTCTATTAGTAGACTTGTGTCCCGAGACCAATAGATTCACTCTCTATTAGTTGACTTGTGTACCGAGACCAATAGATTCACTCTCTATTAGTAGACTTGTGTCCCGAGACCAATAGATTCACTCTCTATTAGTTGACTTGTGTCCCGAGACCAATAGATTCACTCTCTATTAGTTGACTTGTGTACCGAGACCAGTACATTCACTCTCTATTAGTTGACTTGTGTCCCGAGACCAATAGAGTCACTCTCTATTAGTAGACTTGTGTACCGAGACCAGTACATTCACTCTCTATTAGTTGACTTGTGTCCCGAGACCAATAGATTCACTCTCTATTAGTAGACTTGTGTCCGAGACCAATAGATTCACTCTCTATTAGTAGACTTGTGTCCGAGACCAATAGATTCACTCTCTATTAGTTGACTTGTGTCCGAGACCAATAGATTCACTCTCTATTAGTAGACTTGTGTCCCGAGACCAATAGATTCACTCTCTATTAGTTGACTTGTGTGCCGAGACCAATAGATTCACTCTCTATTAGTAGACTTGTGTCCGAGACCAATAGATTCACTCTCTATTAGTTGACTTGTGTGCCGAGACCAATAGATTCACTCTCTATTAGTAGACTATAATAATTTTATAATTAAAGCGAATGTGAATGTAAAAATAGTATGAATGGAGCTATTAATATAGCTTATTGACCAAAATCCATTTTTAATATAAAAAAAATGGGCTGGTAGGTTTTTATATATTTAAATTTAGATCTAGAGTGTAGATACTATTATAATAGATGTAGATTTATATATTATAAGAGTGAATTCAAGGGCTCAATAAGCTTATTAATTATTTTATGTTAGTATATTTAATATCCCCCATATAGGTCCTGATCTTGCCTGTCCAATTATAGTGTGTTTACACAGCGCATGTTAGATTATCGCGACACATGAATAGAACTATTAAAATGTATGTCAACGCGGTTAAAGTCATGGCGAACGAATTTATGTAAAAAAAAATTTGAAACACAAATTTGAAGGTTAATTTTATTAAATAATGAAATGAATAGATTATTCCTTCCACATTCATTAGTGAGAGTAGAAAACTATTTTCGCGAAGAGTAGATCTTAGACTTGTACTAGATCTAGATGTAGAAGATCTAGGGTGCGAGAGATTTTATGTTCTGCGCATGCGTAACCTTTCGGTCTTGTCTAATGAAAGATGCGCGCGACGAATGGGATAGAAAGTACGTCGGGACTTCGCAGATAGAAGGAATGAATTTATGTGAAAATGCTTTGGAAACTCAAATTCGAAAATTACTTTTATTAAATAACGAAATCAATGGACTATATTTTGTATTTTCACGTGTCAAAGTAAAAAAACTCTCTTTGAAAAGTGTAGTTCTTAAAATTAGACCTAGATCCTTTCGGTCTTGTCTTATGTAAACATGGCTATATGACCTAGATCCATGAAATAGTAATACATTAAGTTAGTCAACTTTTTTCTGAGAGTCTTAAGCTTGTTTTAAGGCTTGTCTTCAAGTCCGAAGATTAATGAGGAATGCAGTATTTCCCGTGAACACGCATCTCCAGCTGTGACCTACATATTTTGCCACATCAGGGAAAGCATAACCATTGTCTGCAGTTGGTCGATTAAGATTTTCTTTTCTCCGTCTGCGTCTATCCTCGGCAGTGGATTTTCTTTTGGTCTCTAAAGTGTATCCTGCGGCCTTTGTTAGTGACATCCAGAGGTCTCTTTCTGTCCTCTGATCTGTATATATATTGACCTCTGGTCTGTATATAGATATATGTTGTCCTCAGGGTTACATATGCATATATATTGACTCTGGTCTGTATATATATTGACCTCTGGTCTGTACATATATTGACCTCTGGTCTGTATATATATATTGACCTATGGTCTATATATACATATATATTGTCCTCTGGGCTATATATGAATATATATTGTTCTCTGGTCTGTGTATGTATATATTTTGTCCTCTGATCTGTATATATATATATATATATATATATATATATATATATGTAGGTCTATATATATATATATATATATATTGTCCTCTGATCTGTATATATATTGTTCTCTGGTATATATATATATATTGAGATATTTCTGGGAAGTTGCCCTAGCTCAGCTGACAATGATTGCTGTGCACACCAAACTAAGACTAACACAGTAGCCGGATTGCCCAGTATTGCCCAGTATTGCCCAGTATTGCCCGTGCTTGTTCTGGCCCTCCACATTCTATGGTCTCGTGTCTGAGTATTTACAATCATTAATCTGGTGTTTGTACATTTGATAATGATGTTTTCTTGTGGACACGAACTAGTCAGGACTGGCCTTGTTATTCATCTAATGGTTTCATCTAGACTACACAGGAATCAATGGATAGTTCTCAGTAGGGTGAGCCATGCACTTAGTATTGACTTTGTCCCTAAGGTTCCTATTTATTAAGAGCTATATATGTTGTGCTTAAATGAAATTAATATATATATAATGTGGTTATATCTGTAGTCGTTATATTTGTAGAGATTTTATCTATAGTTATTAATCTATGGGGCTTAAATTTGTAGTTGTTATATCTGTAGCGTTTATATCTGTAGTGTTTATATTTGTAGTGATTAAATATGTAATGACAATATATAGTTAGCTTCATCGCGTAAAACTTTGTTTTCACCGAACTGTGGAGCCAAATCTCAGAGAGACACTGCCGTCCACAGATATTTTCAAGTAACTGTGGAGCCAAATCTCGGAGAGACTCTGCCGTCCACAGATATTTTCACGTAACTGTGGAGCCAAATCTCGGAGAGACACTGCCGTCCACAGATATTTTCACGTAACTGTGGAGCCAAATCTCGGAGAGACACTGCCGTCCACAGATATTTTCACGTAACTGTGGAGCCAAATCTCGGAGAGACACTGCCGTCCACAGATATTTTCACGTAACTGTGGAGCCAAATCTCGGAGAGACACAGCCGTCCACAGATATTTTCACGTAACTGTGGAGCCAAATCTCGGAGAGACACTGCCGTCCACAGATATTTTCACGTAACTGTGGAGCCAAATCTCGGAGAGACACTGCCGTCCACAGATATTTTCACGTAACTGTGGAGCCAAATCTCGGAGAGACTCTGCCGTCCACATATATTTTCAGGTTAAGGTGAGTTTCTCTTTGGTGGTTGAGGAGCAGGCCATTTTTTGTTTGGCACGATTTTTGTTCCAGAGCTGAGGTCCACGTTTTTTCGCTGTCCATAGCTTTCTTGGTCACCGTCTGTCTCCACATAGTGCGGTCTAGGGCTATGTCTGCCCAATGGTCAGTATCAATAATCACTCCTTTGAGGGCTCTTTTGATTACATCCACGTAATAGAGTTTGGGGCGACGAGTTTTTTCTTGAGCTAGTCGCGATTTGCCCGTAAATATGTATGTAGTGGTGATATCTTTAGTGTTGCCGATTATAATACTTACAATCGCTACATTGTAATACAGTTTCAAACTTTCATACTTTTAGATGTAGATCAAGTTTTTCACGATAATTATTAAATCCTGCTAACCTATGATAATCATTATATCCTGCTAACCTATGATAGTCATTATATCCTCCTAACCTATGATAGTCATTATATCCTCCTAACCTATGATAATCATTATATCCTCCTAACCTATGATAATCATTATATCCTCCTAACCTATGATAATTATTAAATCCTGCTAACCTATGATAATCATTATATTCTGGTAACCTATGATAATCATTATATCCTGCTAACCTATGATAGTCATTATATCCTCCTAACCTATGATAGTCATTATATCCTCCTAACCTATGATAATCATTATATCCTCCTAACCTATGATAATCATTATATCCTCCTAACCTATGACAATTATTATATCCTGCTAACCTATGATAATCATTATACGTTGCTAACCTATGATAATCATTATATTCTGCTAACCTATGATAGTCATTATATCCTGCTAACCTATGATAATCATTATATTCTGCTAACCTATGATTATCATTATATCCTGCTAACCTATGATAATCATTATATCCTGCTAACCTATGATAATCATTATATCCTGCTAACCTATGATAATCATTATATCCTGCTAACCTAAGATAATCTACTGTAGGATGTACTTCAACTGTGTAGGCTCTACTCTTAGTATGATGTACTTCAAATTTTGTTAGCTCTACTGTGGGATTTACTTCAAATGTTGTAAGCTCTACTGTGGGATTTACTTCAAATGTTGTAAGCTCTACTGTGGGATTTACTTCAAGTGTTCTAGGCACTACTCTAAGTATGATGTACTTAAAGTGTTGTAGGGTATATAGCGTGTTTGATGTAGTGAAATTGTTCCAAGATATTACTCGTCTAGTTCATTCATTGGGATATAACAAATAATCTAAACTCTGAAGACCTTAATAAAAGAATACATGCAATTGAATGTCCGGTCGTTGGTCAGAGTTGGTCTACATTGACTAGACTTCATTTGTTTACATTGACTAGACTGTAGTGAAAATTTTCACTTCAACTCCTTTTTTTAGTACCAGTATTTGTTCATTAACACCTAATTTATTAGACTCAAAATGATCTACTTATAGAAATTTAATTGGCTTCTCGCCTTCATACCGGAACTCTTCGTTACTTGGGAGGTAAAGGTGAAGGTAATTTAAAACTAGATTTGTTTTTTGTCGTGGGCATAACAAACGAATTTATTCAAAGGTGTTACTAAACAGTTTAACAACCAACAAATCAAACTACAATTTATTTAAAAAAATTATCTAGAACTTATTACTGAACAAATCTATCTAGAACTTATTACAGAATTAATCTATCTAGAACGCATGGGCGTAGCCAGGATTTTGTTTCGGGGGATTTTTTTAAACAAACGCCATCTGTAGAAGAGGGGTTTAAACTCAAAACCCCTTTTGGCAACGCTCATAGCATTTTGAGTGCGTAATTTGCTTTTTTTCTTACACTGAAGATGTATTTTTTAGCCTCAAACCCCCCCCCCCCCGGCGGGGGGTTTAAACTCAAAACCCCTTTGGCTGCGTTCATAGATTTTAGTGTGAGTAATTTGCTTTTATTTATATTGAAGAGGTACTTTTTAGCTTCAAACTTCACTGGAGGTGAGTTTAAACTCAAAACCCCTTTGACTACACTCAAAACATTTTGAGTGTATAATTTGCTTTGTTTTTATTATTAAAGAGGTATTTTTTACCTTCAACCCCGCTGAAGTGGGGTTTAAACAAAAAACTAAGTCAAAACCCATTTAGCTACGCTCATAACATTTTGAGTGCGTAATTAACTTTTTTTTATATTGAAGAGGGGGTTTATCGTAAATTTTGGAGGGGGTTTTAAAATCAAAATCTCCCTTAACTGTGCTCTTGGAATTAGGGGATTTTCATTTGCATTTTTGTTTTGTTTTGTTTTATAGAAGAGGGGGGGGGGGGTAACTGCAAAAACCCCAAGTAGGGGGTTTAAAACTCAAAACCCCTTGTAGGGGTTTTTAAACTCGAACCCCCCTGGTAGGGGGTTTTAAACTCAAAACCCCCTGGTAAGGGGTTTTAAACTCAAAACCCCATTGGTTGTGCTGGGGCTATTGATGGTTTAGTATTAAAATCTCACCTAAAATAAACAAAATCAAAGCAAAAAATCATTCACTAAATTCCGACCCCCTTGGGGGGGGGATTTCATTTCGGGGGGGGGGGTTGGCCCCTGGCTACGCCCATGCAGTAGAACGTATTACAGAATTAATCTATCTAGAACTTATTACAGAATTAATCTATCTAGAACTTATTACAGAATTAATCTATCTAGAACCTATTACAGAATTAATCTATCTAGAACCTATTACAGAATTAATCTATCTAGAACTTGTTACAGAATTAATCTATCTAGAACTTGTTACAGAATTAATCTATCTAGAAGCTATTACAGAATTAATCTATCTAGAACTTGTTACAGAATTAATCTATCTAGAACTTGTTACAGAATTAATCTATCTAGAACTTGTTACAGAATTAATCTATCTAGAACCTATTACAGAATTAATCTATCTAGAACTTGTTACAGAATTAATCTATCTAGAACTTGTTACAGAATCATCTATCTAGAACCTATTACAGAATTAATCTATCTAGAACTTGTTACAGAATTAATCTATCTAGAACCTATTACAGAATTAATCTATCTAGAACTTGTTACAGAATTAATCTATCTAGAACTTGTTACAGAATCATCTATCTAGAACCTATTACAGAATTAATCTATCTAGAACCTATTACAGAATTAATCTATCTAGAACTTGTTACAGAATTAATCTATCTAGAACTTGTTACAGAATTAATCTATCTAGAACTTGTTACAGAATTAATCTATCTAGAACTTGTTACAGAATTAATCTATCTAGAACGTATTACCAACAATAACTTCAACATATTACAAACATTAGAAGAAAACACCACTACCACACCATTAGATGGTTTGAAGCAGGTGTGTATGTGTAAGAAAGAGTGAGTGTGTTGGCAATGAAACTATCAGTGTGTGTGTATATGAGAGAGTGAGTGTGTTGGCAATGAAACTATCAGTGGGACGATGTTTGTTTCCTGTCAGTCTGAAAGAGCATTACATTCATTTGCTGGTCCATGTCTCTGTAATCAACATTCAATCAATCAAAATCTAATCAACTTTCAGGAAACTTGTATTCTGTTTTTCTATAGTAATGGTTTAGTATTACATTAATATTTTTTTTAGATGTTTATCCAAAGTTGTTTTATCTTTAATTTACTTGTATTCTGTACATACAAAAATAACCAGACTGAATTCAGTCTATGTTTAAATTCTGTCTATGTTTAACTCTAAACCAGTGTGCTATAAGATCAGGGATGTTCTGGAGTTACACAACGTAGGTTACAGTGACATGAGATGCACTATGTGATGAGAGAATCAAGTCTCTACAATAAACTTTCATTAGTTAACCCTTCACCGGATACATGTCTTCATTTATGAAAATACTCCAAAGGGAAAAAAGCATTTCTTGATGGTCACGTGATATTGAAGACGTCACCGTTGTCATGCTGTAACTCATGCACTACATTATCTTAAAAATACCAAGTGCACCAACTTATCTTTAATATACATTTTCAAAAGTTCAAAAGTAGCTTATCAAAATGTCCACCGGATACACCGCTATTTGTTGAACATCTCTGCCAGTGAAATCAGTCAAAAGTGGATTTAAGCTTTTCTGTTCCATAGGACCCAGTCATCAACGACATTCTTGAACTAAACGGTTTTATTGATTTGTATTTATTGAAAAGCAACTCTTTTAGGAAGAAGTCTCAAACCGATTCTATTTAACAATGTCAATACTATTTAGATCACTACAAGAATACAAACATGATCAACTGTAACTTCCAGTATGTTTGTCTGATAACTGAAGAACAGTGAAAATGAAAAGTATTTTATGTTTCAGATGAACTCTTGTCTTTGGAAGATTTTTGGTTTAAATTGTTGTTTTTCCACTAACTTCATGTACTCACTACAGATTACTCCCCCTTCATTGCCTTCTTTTATGTAAACAGCAAAGAATGCTGAAGTACTTTTAATGAGATGTTTTTTGAATAGTATTTGAAGTCTGGGTAGTTTTCTTGGCAAAGTATTGGTGGAATCGGCTTGAAACTACTTGAGACTTGAGTTCAAAGTATTTGTACGTTCACACCAACACGTGTAGACATCATTAGACTCTCACTAAGAAGTGGGGGCAAGTTAAGATGTACCTTGGAAGAAATATGTGCTTCTAGATGACTAAATTCACAACAAATAGACTGCAAGTAGAGTCTACGTGTAAGTCTAGATGACTGTAAGTAGAAACTACGTGTAAATCTAGATGACTGTAAGTAGAAACTACGTGTAAGTCTAGATGACTGTAAGTAGAAACTACGTGTAAATCTAGATGACTGCAAGTAGAGACTACGTGTAAATCTAGATGACTGTCAGTAGAAACTACGTGTAAATCTAGATGACAGTAAGTAGAGACTACGTGTAAGTCTAGATGACTGTAAGTAGAAACTACGTGTAAGTCTAGATGACTGTAAGTAGAAACTACGTGTAAATCTAGATGACTGCAAGTAGAGACTACGTGTAAATCTAGATGACTGTCAGTAGTAACTACGTGTAAATCTAGATGACTGTCAGTAGAAACTACGTGTAAATCTAGATGACTGTCAGTAGAAACTACGTGTAAATCTAGATGACAGCAAGTAGAGACTACGTGTCAATCTAGATGACAGTAAGTAGAGTCTACGTGTAAATCTAGATGACTGTCAGTAGAAACTACGTGTAAATCTAGATGACCGCAAGTAGAGACTACGTGTCAATCTAGATGACAGTAAGTAGAGTCTACGTGTAAATCTAGATGACCGCAAATAGAGACTACGTGTCAATCTAGATGACAGTAAGTAGAGTCTACGTGTAAATCTAGATGACTGCAAGTAGAGTCTACGTGTAAATCTAGATGACTGTCAGTAGAAACTACGTGTAAATCTAGATGACCGCAAGTAGAGACTACGTGTCAATCTAGATGACAGTAAGTAGAGTCTACGTGTAAATCTAGATGACCGCAAGTAGAGACTACGTGTCAATCTAGATGACAGTAAGTAGAGTCTACGTGTAAATCTAGATGACTGCAAGTAGAGACTACGTGTCAATCTAGATGACAGTAAGTAAAGTCTACGTGTAAATCTAGATGACTGCAAGTAGAGACAACGTGTCAATCTAGATGACAGTAAGTAGAGTCTACGTGTAAATCTAGATGACTGTAAGTAGAGACTACGTGTCAATCTAGATGACTGTAAGTAGAGTCTACGTGTAAATCTAGATGACTGCAAGTAGAGACTACGTGTCAATCTAGATGACTGTAAGTAGAGTCTACGTGTCAATCTAGATGACAGTAAGTAGAGTCTACGTGTAAATCTAGATGACTGTAAGTAGAGACTACGTGTAAATCTAGATGACAGTAAGTAGAGTCTACGTGTAAATCTAGATGACTGCAAGTAGAGACTACGTGTAAATCTAGATGACAGTAAGTAGAGTCTACGTGTAAATCTAGATGACTGTAAGTAGAGACTACGTGTAAATCTAGATGACAGTAAGTAGAGACTACGTGTAAGTCTAGATGACTGTAAGTAGAGTCTACGTGTCAATCTAGATGACAGTAAGTAGAGTCTACGTGTAAATCTAGATGACTGTAAGTAGAGACTACGTGTAAATCTAGATGACATTAAGTAGAGTCTACGTGTAAATCTAGATGACTGCAAGTAGAGACTACGTGTCAATCTAGATGACTGTAAGTAGAGTCTACGTGTCAATCTAGATGACTGCAAGTAGAGACTACGTGTCAATCTAGATGACTGCAAGTAGAGACTACGTGTAACTTTAGATGACTGTGAGTAGAGATTACGTGTAAATCTAGATGACTGTATGTCATGTAGACAGACAACTCACAGTGGACCATAAGGTCAACATAATACAATCAATTTTGAAATTTTCCAATCATGTCATTAGTGTATTTTTAATTGGCAGTAATAAGTTGAAACTTGTTTGTTCAACAGTCATTCCTTTCAAGATGTCACCCTCAGGAAGCATCCTTTAGTGAAGTCATAGATTACCTGGTGAAAAGGATCAGAATGTAGTTGTTCATGTAGTTATTATGTATTTATTATTCTACTCCACTCTCTCTACTTACAACGTTAGGATGTGGTTGTTCTGTTCCACTCTCTCTACTTACAACGTTAGGATGTGGTTGTTCTGTTCCACTCTCTCTACTTACAACGTTAGGATGTGGTTGTTCTACTCCACTCTCTCTACTTACAACGTTAGGATGTGGTTGTTCTGTTCCACTCTCTCTACTTACAACGTTAGGATGTGGTTGTTCTGTTCCACTCTCTCTACTTACAACGTTTGGATGTGGTTGTTCTGTTCCACTCTCTCTCTACTTACAGCGTTAGGATGTGGTTGTTCTGTTCCACTCTCTCTACTTACAACGTTTGGATGTGGTTGTTCTGTTCCACTCTCTCTACTTACAACGTTAGGATGTGGTTGTTCTGTTCCACTCTCTCTACTTACAACGTTAGGATGTGGTTGTTCTGTTCCACTCTCTCTACTTACAACGTTTGGATGTGGTTGTTCTGTTCCACTCTCTCTACTTACAACGTTTGGATAAGGTTGTTCTGTTCCACTCTCTCTACTTACAACGTTAGGATGTGGTTGTTCTGTTCCACTCTCTCTACTTACAACGTTTGGATGTGGTTGTTCTGTTCCACTCTCTCTACTTACAACGTTTGGATGTGGTTGTTCTGTTCCACTCTCTCTACTTACAACGTTTGGATGTGGTTGTTCTGTTCCACTCTCTCTACTTACAACGTTTGGATGTGGTTGTTCTGTTCCACTCTCTCTACTTACAACGTTAGGATGTGGTTGTTCTGTTACACTCTCTCTACTTACAACGTTTGGATGTGGTTGTTCTGTTCCACTCTCTCTCTCTACTTACAACGTTTGGATGTGGTTGTTCTGTTCCACTCTCTCTACTTACAACGTTTGGATGTGGTTGTTCTGTTCCACTCTCTCTACTTACAACGTATGGATGTGGTTGTTCTGTTCCACTCTCTCTACTTACAACGTTTGGATGTGGTTGTTATGTTCCACTCTCTCTACTTACAACGTTTGGATGTGGTTGTTCTGTTCCACTCTCTCTACTTACAACGTTAGGATGTGGTTGTTCTGTTCCATTCTCTCTACTTACAACGTTTGGATGTGGTTGTTCTGTTCCACTCTCTCTCTACTTACAACGTTTGGATGTGGTTGTTCTGTTCCATTCTCTCTACTTACAACGTTAGGATGTGGTTGTTCTGTTCCACTCTCTCTCTACTTACAACGTTAGGATGTGGTTGTTCTGTTCCACTCTCTCTCTACTTACAACGTTAGGATGTGGTTGTTCTGTTTCACTCTCTCTACTTACAACGTTTGGATGTGGTTGTTCTGTTCCACTCTCTCTACTTACAACGTTTGGATGTGGATGTTCTGTTACACTCTCTCTACTTACAACGTTTGGATGTGGTTGTTCTGTTCCACTCTCTCTCTCTACTTACAACGTTTGGATGTGGTTGTTCTGTTCCACTCTCTCTACTTACAACGTTTGGATGTGGTTGTTCTGTTCCACTCTCTCTACTTACAACGTGAGGATGTGGTTGTTCTGTTCCATTCTCTCTACTTACAACGTTAGGATGTGGTTGTTCTGTTCCACTCTCTCTACTTACAACGTTTGGATGTGGTTGTTCTGTTCCACTCTCTCTACTTACAACGTTTGGATGTGGTTGTTCTGTTCCACTCTCTCTACTTACAACGTTTGGATGTGGTTGTTCTGTTCCACTCTCTCTACTTACAACGTTTGGATGTGGTTGTTCTGTTCCACTCTCTCTACTTACAACGTTTGGATGTGGTTGTTCTGTTCCACTCTCTCTACTTACAACGTTTGGATGTGGTTGTTCTGTTCCACTCTCTCTACTTACAACGTTTGGATGTGGTTGTTCTGTTCCACTCTCTCTACTTACAACGTTAGGATGTGGTTGTTCTGTTACACTCTCTCTCTACTTACAACGTTTGGATGTGGATGTTCTGTTACACTCTCTCTACTTACAACGTTTGGATGTGGTTGTTCTGTTCCACTCTCTCTCTCTACTTACAACGTTTGGATGTGGTTGTTCTGTTCCACTCTCTCTACTTACAACGTTTGGATGTGGTTGTTCTGTTCCACTCTCTCTACTTACAACGTTAGGATGTGGTTGTTCTGTTCCATTTTCTCTACTTACAACGTTAGGATGTGGTTGTTCTGTTCCACTCTCTCTACTTACAACGTTAGGATGTGGTTGTTCTGTTACACTCTCTCTACTTACAACGTTTGGATGTGGTTGTTCTGTTCCACTCTCTCTCTCTACTTACAACGTTTGGATGTGGTTGTTCTGTTCCACTCTCTCTACTTACAACATTTGGATGTGGTTGTTCTGTTCCACTCTCTCTACTTACAACGTTTGGATGTGGTTGTTCTGTTCCACTCTCTCTACTTACAACGTTTGGATGTGGTTGTTCTGTTCCACTCTCTCTACTTACAACGTTTGGTTGTGGTTGTTCTGTTCCACTCTCTCTCTACTTACAACGTTAGGATGTGGTTGTTCTGTTCCACTCTCTCTCTACTTACAACGTTTGGATGTGGTTGTTCTGTTCCACTCTCTCTACTTACAACGTTTGGTTGTGGTTGTTCTGTTCCACTCTCTCTCTACTTACAAAGTTTGGATGTGGTTGTTCTGTTCCACTCTCTCTACTTACAACGTTTGGTTGTGGTTGTTCTGTTCCACTCTCTCTCTACTTACAACGTTAGGATGTGGTTGTTCTGTTCCACTCTCTCTCTACTTACAACGTTTGGATGTGGTTGTTCTGTTCCACTCTCTCTCTACTTACAACGTTTGGATGTGGTTGTTCTGTTCCACTCTCTCTACTTACAACGTTTGGTTGTGGTTGTTCTGTTCCACTCTCTCTCTACTTACAACGTTTGGATGTGGTTGTTCTGTTCCACTCTCTCTACTTACAACGTTTGGTTGTGGTTGTTCTGTTCCACTCTCTCTCTACTTACAACGTTAGGATGTGGTTGTTCTGTTCCACTCTCTCTCTACTTACAACGTTTGGATGTGGTTGTTCTGTTCCACTCTCTCTCTACTTACAACGTTAGGATGTGGTTGTTCTGTTCCACTCTCTCTACTTACAACGTTAGGATGTTGTTGTTCTGTTCCATTCTCTCTACTTACAACGTTAGGATGTGGTTGTTCTGTTCCACTCTCTCTACTTACAACGTTTGGTTGTGGTTGTTCTGTTCCACTCTCTCTCTACTTACAACGTTTGGATGTGGTTGTTCTGTTCCACTCTCTCTACTTACAACGTTTGGTTGTGGTTGTTCTGTTCCACTCTCTCTCTACTTACAACGTTTGGATGTGGTTGTTCTGTTCCACTCTCTCTACTTACAACGTTTGGTTGTGGTTGTTCTGTTCCACTCTCTCTCTACTTACAACGTTAGGATGTGGTTGTTCTGTTCCACTCTCTCTCTACTTACAACGTTTGGATGTGGTTGTTCTGTTCCACTCTCTCTCTACTTACAACGTTTGGATGTGGTTGTTCTGTTCCACTCTCTCTACTTACAACATTTGGTTGTGGTTGTTCTGTTCCACTCTCTCTCTACTTACAACGTTAGGATGTGGTTGTTCTGTTCCACTCTCTCTACTTACAACGTTTGGTTGTGGTTGTTCTGTTCCACTCTCTCTACTTACAACGTTAGGATGTGGTTGTTCTGTTTCACTCTCTCTCTACTTACAACGTTAGGATGTGGTTGTTCTGTTCCACTCTCTCTACTTACAACGTTTGGTTGTGGTTGTTCTGTTCCACTCTCTCTACTTACAACGTTAGGATGTGGTTGTTCTGTTCCACTCTCTCTACTTACAACGTTAGGATGTGGTTGTTCTGTTCCACTCTCTCTCTACTTACAACGTTTGGATGTGGTTGTTCTGTTCCACTCTCTCTACTTACAACGTTTGGTTGTGGTTGTTCTGTTCCACTCTCTCTCTACTTACAACGTTAGGATGTGGTTGTTCTGTTCCATTCTCTCTACTTACAAC
The DNA here is from genome assembly GCF_947242115.1 of Biomphalaria glabrata. NCBI lineage: Eukaryota > Metazoa > Mollusca > Gastropoda > Planorbidae > Biomphalaria > Biomphalaria glabrata. The sequence goes on from NC_074720.1 coordinate 23,399,594, forward strand.
GTTAGGATGTGGTTGTTCTGTTCCACTCTCTCTACTTACAACGTTAGGATGTGGTTGTTCTGTTCCACTCTCTCTCTACTTACAACGTTTGGATGTGGTTGTTCTGTTCCACTCTCTCTACTTACAACGTTAGGATGTGGTTGTTCTGTTCCACTCTCTCTACTTACAACGTTTGGATGTGGTTGTTCTGTTCCACTCTCTCTACTTACAACGTTAGGATGTGGTTGTTCTGTTCCACTCTCTCTACTTACAACGTTTGGATGTGGTTGTTCTGTTCCACTCTCTCTACTTCCAACGTTTGGATGTGGTTGTTCTGTTCCACTCTCTCTACTTACAACGTTAGGATGTGGTTGTTCTGTTCCACTCTCTCTCTACTTACAACGTTTGGATGTGGTTGTTCTGTTCCACTCTCTCTCTACTTACAACGTTTGGATGTGGTTGTTCTGTTCCACTCTCTCTACTTACAACGTTTGGATGTGGTTGTTCTGTTCCACTCTCTCTACTTACAACGTTAGGATGTGGTTGTTCTGTTCCACTCTCTCTCTACTTACAACGTTTGGATGTGGTTGTTCTGTTCCACTCTCTCTACTTACAACGTTTGGATGTGGTTGTTCTGTTCCACTCTCTCTACTTACAACGTTTGGATGTGGTTGTTCTGTTCCACTCTCTCTACTTACAACGTTAGGATGTGGTTGTTCTGTTCCACTCTCTCTCTACTTACAACGTTTGGATGTGGTTGTTCTGTTCCACTCTCTCTCTACTTACAACGTTAGGATGTGGTTGTTCTGTTCCACTCTCTCTCTACTTACAACGTTAGGATGTGGTTGTTCTGTTCCACTCTCTCTACTTACAACGTTTGGATGTGGTTGTTCTGTTCCACTCTCTCTACTTACAACGTTTGGATGTGGATGTTCTGTTACACTCTCTCTACTTACAACGTTTGGATGTGGTTGTTCTGTTCCACTCTCTCTCTCTACTTACAACGTTTGGATGTGGTTGTTCTGTTCCACTCTCTCTACTTACAACGTTTGGATGTGGTTGTTCTGTTCCACTCTCTCTACTTACAACGTGAGGATGTGGTTGTTCTGTTCCACTCTCTCTACTTACAACGTTTGGATGTGGTTGTTCTGTTCCACTCTCTCTACTTACAACGTTTGGATGTGGTTGTTCTGTTCCACTCTCTCTACTTACAACGTTTGGATGTGGTTGTTCTGTTCCACTCTCTCTACTTACAACGTTTGGATGTGGTTGTTCTGTTCCACTCTCTCTACTTACAACGTTTGGATGTGGTTGTTCTGTTCCACTCTCTCTACTTACAACGTTTGGATGTGGTTGTTCTGTTCCACTCTCTCTACTTACAACGTTTGGATGTGGTTGTTCTGTTCCACTCTCTCTACTTACAACGTTAGGATGTGGTTGTTCTGTTACACTCTCTCTCTACTTACAACGTTTGGATGTGGATGTTCTGTTACACTCTCTCTACTTACAACGTTTGGATGTGGTTGTTCTGTTCCACTCTCTCTCTCTACTTACAACGTTTGGATGTGGTTGTTCTGTTCCACTCTCTCTACTTACAACGTTTGGATGTGGTTGTTCTGTTCCACTCTCTCTACTTACAACGTTAGGATGTGGTTGTTCTGTTCCATTTTCTCTACTTACAACGTTAGGATGTGGTTGTTCTGTTCCACTCTCTCTACTTACAACGTTAGGATGTGGTTGTTCTGTTACACTCTCTCTACTTACAACGTTTGGATGTGGTTGTTCTGTTCCACTCTCTCTCTCTACTTACAACGTTTGGATGTGGTTGTTCTGTTCCACTCTCTCTACTTACAACATTTGGATGTGGTTGTTCTGTTCCACTCTCTCTACTTACAACGTTTGGATGTGGTTGTTCTGTTCCACTCTCTCTACTTACAACGTTTGGATGTGGTTGTTCTGTTCCACTCTCTCTACTTACAACGTTTGGTTGTGGTTGTTCTGTTCCACTCTCTCTCTACTTACAACGTTAGGATGTGGTTGTTCTGTTCCACTCTCTCTCTACTTAAAACGTTTGGATGTGGTTGTTCTGTTCCACTCTCTCTACTTACAACGTTTGGTTGTGGTTGTTCTGTTCCACTCTCTCTCTACTTACAACGTTTGGATGTGGTTGTTCTGTTCCACTCTCTCTACTTACAACGTTTGGTTGTGGTTGTTCTGTTCCACTCTCTCTCTACTTACAACGTTAGGATGTGGTTGTTCTGTTCCACTCTCTCTCTACTTACAACGTTTGGATGTGGTTGTTCTGTTCCACTCTCTCTACTTACAACGTTTGGATGTGGTTGTTCTGTTCCACTCTCTCTACTTACAACGTTTGGTTGTGGTTGTTCTGTTCCACTCTCTCTCTACTTACAACGTTTGGATGTGGTTGTTCTGTTCCACTCTCTCTACTTACAACGTTAGGATGTTGTTGTTCTGTTCCATTCTCTCTACTTACAACGTTAGGATGTGGTTGTTCTGTTCCACTCTCTCTACTTACAACGTTTGGTTGTGGTTGTTCTGTTCCACTCTCTCTCTACTTACAACGTTTGGATGTGGTTGTTCTGTTCCACTCTCTCTACTTACAACGTTTGGTTGTGGTTGTTCTGTTCCACTCTCTCTCTACTTACAACGTTTGGATGTGGTTGTTCTGTTCCACTCTCTCTACTTACAACGTTTGGTTGTGGTTGTTCTGTTCCACTCTCTCTCTACTTACAACGTTAGGATGTGGTTGTTCTGTTCCACTCTCTCTCTACTTACAACGTTTGGATGTGGTTGTTCTGTTCCACTCTCTCTCTACTTACAACGTTTGGATGTGGTTGTTCTGTTCCACTCTCTCTACTTACAACATTTGGTTGTGGTTGTTCTGTTCCACTCTCTCTCTACTTACAACGTTAGGATGTGGTTGTTCTGTTCCACTCTCTCTACTTACAACGTTTGGTTGTGGTTGTTCTGTTCCACTCTCTCTACTTACAACGTTAGGATGTGGTTGTTCTGTTCCACTCTCTCTCTACTTACAACGTTAGGATGTGGTTGTTCTGTTCCACTCTCTCTACTTACAACGTTTGGTTGTGGTTGTTCTGTTCCACTCTCTCTACTTACAACGTTAGGATGTGGTTGTTCTGTTCCACTCTCTCTACTTACAACGTTAGGATGTGGTTGTTCTGTTCCACTCTCTCTCTACTTACAACGTTTGGATGTGGTTGTTCTGTTCCACTCTCTCTACTTACAACGTTTGGTTGTGGTTGTTCTGTTCCACTCTCTCTCTACTTACAACGTTAGGATGTGGTTGTTCTGTTCCATTCTCTCTACTTACAACGTTAGGATGTGGTTGTTCTGTTCCACTCTCTCTACTTACAACGTTAGGATGTGGTTGTTCTGTTCCACTCTCTCTCTACTTACAACGTTTGGATGTGGTTGTTCTGTTCCACTCTCTCTACTTACAACGTTAGGATGTGGTTGTTCTGTTCCACTCTCTCTACTTACAACGTTTGGATGTGGTTGTTCTGTTCCACTCTCTCTACTTACAACGTTAGGATGTGGTTGTTCTGTTCCACTCTCTCTACTTACAACGTTTGGATGTGGTTGTTCTGTTCCACTCTCTCTACTTCCAACGTTTGGATGTGGTTGTTCTGTTCCACTCTCTCTACTTACAACGTTAGGATGTGGTTGTTCTGTTCCACTCTCTCTCTACTTACAACGTTTGGATGTGGTTGTTCTGTTCCACTCTCTCTCTACTTACAACGTTTGGATGTGGTTGTTCTGTTCCACTCTCTCTACTTACAACGTTTGGATGTGGTTGTTCTGTTCCACTCTCTCTACTTACAACGTTAGGATGTGGTTGTTCTGTTCCACTCTCTCTCTACTTACAACGTTTGGATGTGGTTGTTCTGTTCCACTCTCTCTACTTACAACGTTTGGATGTGGTTGTTCTGTTCCACTCTCTCTACTTACAACGTTTGGATGTGGTTGTTCTGTTCCACTCTCTCTACTTACAACGTTAGGATGTGGTTGTTCTGTTCCACTCTCTCTCTACTTACAACGTTTGGATGTGGTTGTTCTGTTCCACTCTCTCTCTACTTACAACGTTTGGATGTGGTTGTTCTGTTCCACTCTCTCTACTTACAACGTTTGGATGTGGTTGTTCTGTTCCACTCTCTCTACTTACAACGTTAGAATGTGGTTGTTCTGTTCCACTCTCTCTCTACTTACAACGTTTGGATGTGGTTGTTCTGTTCCACTCTCTCTACTTACAACGTTTGGATGTGGTTGTTCTGTTCCACTCTCTCTACTTACAACGTTTGGATGTGGTTGTTCTGTTCCACTCTCTCTACTTACAACGTTAGGATGTGGTTGTTCTGTTCCACTCTCTCTCTACTTACAACGTTTGGATGTGGTTGTTCTGTTCCACTCTCTCTACTTACAACGTTTGGATGTGGTTGTTCTGTTCCACTCTCTCTACTTACAACGTTTGGATGTGGTTGTTCTGTTCCACTCTCTCTACTTACAACGTTAGAATGTGGTTGTTCTGTTCCACTCTCTCTCTACTTACAACGTTAGGATGTGGTTGTTCTGTTCCACTCTCTCTCTACTTACAACGTTAGGATGTGGTTGTTCTGTTCCACTCTCTCTCTACTTACAACGTTTGGATGTGGTTGTTCTGTTCCACTCTCTCTACTTACAACGTTAGGATGTGGTTGTTCTGTTCCACTCTCTCTCTACTTACAACGTTAGGATGTGGTTGTTCTGTTCCACTCTCTCTCTACTTACAATGTTAGGATGTGGTTGTTCTGTTCCACTCTCTCTCTACTTACAACGTTTGGATGTGGTTGTTCTGTTCCACTCTCTCTACTTACAACGTTAGGATGTGGTTGTTCTGTTCCACTCTCTCTCTACTTACAACGTTTGGATGTGGTTGTTCTGTTCCACTCTCTCTACTTACAACGTTTGGATGTGGTTGTTCTGTTCCACTCTCTCTACTTACAACGTTAGGATGTGGTTGTTCTGTTCCACTCTCTCTACTTACAACGTTAGGATGTGGTTGTTCTGTTCCACTCTCTCTCTACTTACAACGTTTGGATGTGGTTGTTCTGTTCCACTCTCTCTACTTACAACGTTTGGATGTGGTTGTTCTGTTCCACTCTCTTTACTTACAACGTTTGGATGTGGTTGTTCTGTTCCACTCTCTCTACTTACAACGTTAGAATGTGGTTGTTCTGTTCCACTCTCTCTCTACTTACAACGTTAGGATGTGGTTGTTCTGTTCCACTCTCTCTCTACTTACAACGTTAGGATGTGGTTGTTCTGTTCCACTCTCTCTACTTACAACGTTAGGATGTGGTTGTTCTGTTCCACTCTCTCTCTCTACTTACAACGTTTGGATGTGGTTGTTCTGTTCCACTCTCTCTCTACTTACAACGTTAGGATGTGGTTTTTCTGTTCCACTCTCTCTCTACTTACAACGTTAGGATGTGGTTGTTCTGTTCCACTCTCTCTCTACTTACAACGTTAGGATGTGGTTGTTCTGTTCCACTCTCTCTCTACTTACAACGTTAGGATGTGGTTGTTCTGTTCCACTCTCTCTCTGCTTACAACGTTAGGATGTGGTTGTTCTGTTCCACTCTCTCTCTACTTACAACGTTTGGATGTGGTTGTTCTGTTCCACTCTCTCTACTTACAACGTTAGGATGTGGTTGTTCTGTTCCACTCTTTTTACTGACAACGTTAGCATGTGGTTGAACTTGACTAGTGTGTCACTAAGTGTAACAACTATTTCGTTCGAAGCCAACACAAGATTATTTCCCTAGATTGAACCCCCCCCCCCCGACAGTATCTGGGTTATGTTGTGACCAGATACAAACTGGACATTCGGACAGATAGGAACCATCTGGACAGATGGAATGGATCGATAAAATCTTTGTTTTACTCGTGATGGTGGAAGGGAGGGGAGATGTTTCCTGTTGCTACGTCATCTCAGGTTTTGTTTCCGCCAAGAGATCTGTAGAGGTGTAAGTCCTTGTCATTAGGTTTATGTTAAACCTTGTTTAATCTTTGATTTCAATAGACAAAGTGGCATTAGGTTGAACCTTGTTTAACCTTTGATTTCAATAGACAAAGTGGCATTAGGTTGAACATTGTTTAAGCTTTGATCTCAATAGACAAAGTGGAATTAGGTTGAACCTTGTTTAACCTTTGATCTCAATAGACAAAGTGGCATTAGGTTGAACCTTGTTTAACTTTTGATTTCAATAGACAAAGTGGCATTAGGTTGAACATTGTTTAAGCTTTGATCTCAATAGACAAAGTGGCATTAGGTTGAACATTGTTTAAGCTTTGATCTCAATAGACAAAGTGGCATTAGGTTGAACATTGTTTAAGCTTTGATCTCAATAGACAAAGTGGCATTAGGTTAAACCGTTTAACATTCTTTAATTTTGATTTCAAAAGACAACTTAACATTAACTTTAGATATTTGCAGGGCCGGATTTAAGGCAGGGCAGGCGGGGCTATAGCACCGGGTTCTCAACAAGAAAGGGGCCTCCACAATAGAGATTTCACAAAAATATATCCAAAATTTTACTAGTAAATTTTGTTCTAATACTTTTCGTATTTTTTAGGCTGGCGAATAAGTGATTAACAAGTTTAGGGCTGTAACTTGCTAGGAATAAGTAAATACAGCTCCAGGTTCACGACAGTGGGTCTACCAAAAGCTTTACCCTCCACAAACTCAAAAATATACAGTTTTTAAAACTAAAATATGCATACTAGATTAAATATTATATTAAATGTGGATGCATCTGTAATTATTTTATTCAGGGACAAAGTTTTTATTCCTTTCAAGACATTTGTCAAGTTGAACAAAAACAAACAAACTTAATTTCCTCAATGTAGAAAGCTGGAAAGTTTTGCGCTCAGATGAAAAGAAGCAAAAACAGAATAGTTGATAACTCTTTCAAACTTTACAGCCCTCGTGCCTTACGTAGCGTAGAAGCGATCTAGCCGCCAATGTGAGAATGAGAATTTGTGTTATCACATAAACTCATAGGCGTCCCCTCCCATATCCGCCCATGGACAAAGAATCTTCAAGCCACAGACTTGTTTTAATTATCTCAAGTAATATAATTTCAAAGAATCGTTTGGCGTTGTGTTTTCACTTAAGGGGTTACTGGATCCGATTTTGGGTAAAAAAATCGATTTTTCAATTTTGGTGTAATTAAATAGGTGGACATGTATTTTATAAACTGGCACCAAAAATTTTCTAAAAAATAGCATTTTTTATTGAAAAAAAGCATTTTAATGATGCGTGGTGAACACTATTTTCCATATTTTTCTTATTACAAATTCACTGTTTTTGAGTGAATGCATTTTTTGTGACCCCCCCTGTAACATATTTCTAAAATCTCTAGAACTAATAGAGATAAATGTGTCAAATTTGGTACACATATTCAGAGATAAATAATACAGAGAATCAGCTAGTTTTAATGACTTTAGCTGAAGAAGTTTTTAATATATGATCTTTTGGGAAAAAAAATGTGGATGCATTTTACAGGAAAAAAATCACCCTTTTTTAAAAAATCATAAAATGAACAATACTAAGGGAAAATGTATAAAATCTAGCTAGCTCCTTCCAGCCACCTTTATACTTTAAGGTGTAAGTATTTTTAGCTTTGAAATTTATCTATTTTGAAAAATTTTAGAATTTTCCTATATGAACTAATTTTTGTTTATTTTCAAGATGGCTGCCGTTACCATGGCAACCCGGAAACATTAGACAACATTCAATATATATTTTTTATTATTGAGTTGTCATATGATATAATATAACAATAGTTATTAAGTTAAAGCAAAAATAAAAAAAATAAATTTCACTATCCAGTAACCCCTTAAAAACAAACTGAACACCATCTTAGAAGAGCTGTTTTAATTACTTGGCGTTGTGTTTTCACTTAAAACAAACTGAACACCATCTTAGAAGAGCTGTTTTAATTACTTGGCGTTGTGTTTTCACTTAAAAACAAACTGAACACCATCTTAGAAGAGCTGTTTAAATTACTTGGCGTTGTGTTTTCACTTAAAAACAAACTGAACACCATCTTAGAAGAGCTGTTTTAATTACTTGGCGTTGTGTTTTCACTTAAAAACAAACTGAACACCATCTTAGAAGAGCTGTTTAAATTACTTGGCGTTGTGTTTTCACTTAAAAACAAACTGAACACCATCTTAGAAGAGCTGTTTTAATTACTTGGCGTTGTGTTTTCACTTAAAAACAAACTGAACAACCTATTACTGATAATGAATTTTTGACTTATTAGCGGCCCCCGTAAGGGGAAAAAGCCGCTATTAGGTTTGTGCAAAATGTCCGTCTGTCCGTCTGTCCGTCTGTCCGTCTGTCCGTCTGTCACACTCAGATCTCGAAAACTAGAAGAGATATGAAAAATATTATTTCATCATTAAATCCGGCTTGAAAAGTTTAGGTGCAACGGCTACTTTTGGTTTTCTAAAAGCAAACCGTTTAATTTATAAAATTAATTATGCAAGCGATTTTTTCATAAAAATACACCAATTCTAAAACAATTACGTAAATGTAAGGGAGGCAATGTTACAATATGCTAACAAAGATGGACAATTTTTGTGTATTTTCAGTATCACTAAGTCAAATATATTTTTAAAATGTACAGAAAATGTTTACAACAAATACAAATAATAGTTAAAGACGTTTTTTCTGGTCAACTAGCTGCTAAAATTAAAAGAAAACATTTCTGTTTGTTTATAAAGGCTAATAATGCACTTTGTATGTAAATATCACGCACATTTTTTTAAATGGACTTTTTATGCAGCGATTTTCGTGCAGTAGCGTAACGTCGCAACATGATCAGGTGCTAAACCAATTCCTTAAACTTTTTTTAAAAATCAGATTTTATTTATTTTTTGTTTAGTGCCCCCATCCGAATAAAAGAAGCTTATTTTGGTGCGTTTTGTCTGTTGGTCGGTCTGTCCGTCACGATTAGATTTAAAAAACTAGAACTCTAAAAGCTATTGAAAATCTGATTTATCCTTTAATGTTCCTCCCATAACATCTCAATAGTTTTAAGTATCTAAAATTGATTGTTCCGGATTTTTGTGTGCAAAACTAATCAACGCCAACAAATGTTTGTTTGCTCTTCTAACTTATATTACATTCAATTTCCATGCTTAAACGTTGCAAAAACACATTATCAATAATATGTTGTTCCGTTTTTTATGTAAATAGCATATTAATGCTAAATCATAATCTCTATACTGACTTATATTTCATTAAGTGTAAAAATGTTCCGGATATTGTTTTATAAAACATGAATTATGCCTAATGATTGTTTGAAATCGCATAAGGCTTTTAAAAAAAGTAATTTACTAGAATTGATTACTGAAAATTACTTTTTAGACATTTAATTTTCTTGTAAAACATAACATAGAATTTTTGTAATCGATAAAGAAAGTTCCGGATTTTGTTTCTTACAAATCGTCGTCAGAAATTTCCGAATTTATTTAAAAATCTACTAACGCGAAATAATTGTTTGAACTCCCTCTTCTAATTAATAAACAAATAATCTTCTCATTTACGAAATAATGTTTTTACGGATTTTTATGAAAAATATTTTAACTCACTACTCTCTTACAGTACATTTAACTTTCTACCTAAAACATTAAAAAATCTAATTATCGTTAATATTATGTTCCGATTTTTAAGGAAAACAGAATCCAAACACCAAAGTAAGGTATGAAAATCTCTCCACGTGGCTGTAGTACATCTAATTTGTATACGAGACCATCCAAAAAATTTAATTAACGGTATTACATTTATCTGAAATTCTCTTTTTCTTTTACTATTTATACAAACATCCGGAACAATCTATTATATAAACTTTTCAATTGTGTTCATACCTAAAAATTATTGCGATGTTTTGAAACGTAAAATAAAGGTTAATCAATTTTTAATAACTTTTAGTTGTTTTTTTTTATATCAAGATAACGGACAGACCGACTGACAGACAAATCGCAAAAACAATGTGGCTTTGATCCTTTTTAAATAATATCTATTAGAACTCAGTGCACCAATGTCTATGAACCCTCGTTAAATATCTCGTGTAAATAAAGACATTTTTTTTATGGTACCGGTACTAGCCTATTGTGAGGAAATGGAATTTTTTTTCTTTGACGTCATATGAATGGACTCTTTAAATGTAATGTTAAAAGAACGCACTCGGTGCACCAATGTCTATTAACCCTCGAAAAAATTGCTTGTATTAATGAAAACATATTTTAGTCTAACTAAGCCGTGTGACGTAGTGTTTTTTTTTCCTTTGACGTCACATGGAATGAATTCTTTAAATGAAATGCTAAAAGAACGCACTCGGTGCACCAATGTCTATGAACACTCGAGAAATGGCTCGTGTTGATAAAGGTGATTTTTAGTCTAGCTAGGCCTTGTGACGTAGTGTTTTTTTTTCCTTTGACGTCATATGGAATGAATTCTTTAAATGAAATGCTAAAAGAACGCACTCGGTGCACCAATGTCTATGAACACTCGATAAAAGGCTCGTAATGATGAAGGCGATTTTTATTCTAGCTAGGCCGTGTGACGTAGTGTTTTTTTTCCTTTGACGTCATATGGAATGAATTCTTTAAATGAAATGCTTAAAGAGCGCACTCGGTGCACCAAAGTCTATGAACACTCGATAAATGGCTCTTATAGATGAAGGCGATTTTTAGTCTAGCTAGGCCGTGTGACGTAGTGTTTTTTTTCCCTCTGACGTTATATGGAATTAATTCTTCAAATGAAAAAAGAACTCGGTATAGTAATGTTTATTAAGCCTCGTTATGTGACTCGAGTTTAAAAAAGGAATGATATCTTGATTTACATCTAATCTAGATTTTTTTAAAACTAGATCTAGATTTTTATTACAGTATATCTAGATCTGGATTTATATTCTAATTAAAATTATTTTGGAGTCTAGATCTAGAATTTCTAGATCTAGTTTAGACTAAAATAGACTAGATTAAGATGTAGAATTTCAATTTCTAAACTTAAAGTGTAAAAAAAAAGTGTAGATTTTCATTTCCAAACGTTTTGATCAATATTGTAATGTTTTAATATACTAAAACTAATCTACTATTTTTTTTATTAAATTTAAATTTAAATTTACGGCAAATGAATCTTTGAAACATTATTACTTTTGACCATCTGATGGCTGCCTGGTCGTGCCGTTTGCGCGCTGGACTGTCGTTCAGATTTATGGACGGCCCAGGGTTCAAACCCTGCCCGCTCCCATCCCCCGTCGTCCTGCGGGAGGTTTGGACTAGGAAGTAATTATCTTCAACTCTGAAGGAACATCCGAAACGTGTAAAACATTTTACATCAAAATTAAATCACCTCTTGAATATTATTTGCGAATATGCAGATCCGACAGGGATCCGACTTCGACGGGGGCCGCCTCTGAGTTTGTGTAACACAAACTCTCTTTGTAATCTTGTATTTATTTATTTTTTGTACAAAATGAGAAATTTGAATTTCAATGGCTTTCTAGTTTTTCGAGCTAACTTTGACAGACCAACAAACAGACGACACAAAATTAGTGTGACTTTTCATCTCTTACGAGGGCCACTGAAAAAAAATATCCAGAATATTTGAGACATTTGGGGGGGGGGGAGGGGGGCTAATATAGCCCATCGCAAACGTGGAAGATATGCCACTGCATGAACCACTGTGTGTCTCTTGTCATTGACATGTTTTGATTGTGTCTAGGTCTCTTGTCATTGACATGTTTTGATTGTGTCTAGGTCTCTTGTCATTGACATGTTTTGATTGTGTCTAGGTCTCTTGTCATTGACATGTTTTGATTGTGTCTAGGTCTCTTGCCATTGACTTGTTTTGATTGTGTCTATGTCTCTTGTCATTGACATGTTTTGATTGTGTCTAGGTCTCTTGTCATTGACATGTTTTGATTGTGTCTAGGTCTCTTGTCATTGACATGTTTTGATTGTGTCTAGGTCTCTTGCCATTGACTTGTTTTGATTGTGTCTATGTCTCTTGTCATTGACATGTTTTGATTTTGTCTAGGTCTCTTGCCATTGACATGTTTTGATTGTGTCTAGGTCTCTTGCCATTGACATGTTTTGATTGTGTCTAGGTCTCTTGCCATTGACATGTTTTGATTGTGTCTAGGTCTCTTGCCATTGACATGTTTTGATTGTGTCTAGGTCTCTTGTCATTGACATGTTTTGATTGTGTCTAGGTATCTTGTCATTGACATGTTTTGATTGTGTCTAGGTCTCTTGTCATTGACATGTTTTGATTGTGTCTAGGTCTCTTGCCATTGACTTGTTTTGATTGTGTCTATGTCTCTTGTCATTGACATGTTTTGATTGTGTCTAGGTCTCTTGTCATTGACATGTTTTGATTGTGTCTAGGTCTCTTGCCATTGACATGTTTTGATTGTGTCTAGGTCTCTTGCCATTGACATGTTTTGATTGTGTCTAGGTCTCTTGCCATTGACATGTTTTGATTGCGTCTAGGTCTCTTGCCATTGACATGTTTTGATTGTGTCTAGATCTCTTGCCATTGTGTCCGAACTAATGATGTTATGACCTTGTGTTAGCTAGACGTTGTTGTTTTTTCCCAATGTTTTGTGTGTGTGTGTGTGAGAGAGAGAGAGAGAGAGCGCCTAAGAGGACAAAGACTCAAATAGAGGGAAACCACTCAACATTGGATCATTGCAGAGCATATGTACCAATGCATTCGGGCCAATCAGTTGCTGGGTTGAAGGAAATAGTCACCAAGCTTTTCTACGGACGTCAATCTAATACAAGTGTCCACTGGGACCACTCATCTTACAAGCAGGGTCAACAGGGACCACTCATCTTACAGTCTTAGAAGCAGAGAAGGAAAAACAAGTGTTTCTGGAATTCTATAAACTTAACACTAAGAACTGGCCAGTTTCTTGATGAGGTTACTTAGTGTTTATAACGTAGATTGACCCAGACTATTTTAGCGATTCCATTCTTTGTACCGCCCAATGGGTGCTGATGAAATCTAAAGAAGTAAGTATGGTCTCACTAGTATCTTTAAACGGCATCTTGCGTCACAAATGTTGCACTCGCAAAAGATTTCCAGCAAAAGGTGGCCATGTACTTTTGGGGGGGGGGGGCGGCAGGGGGGGGCCATGAAGCATTGGGCTTAAAGTGTGATCATGATAGCGTTCATTCTGTTGACTGAAGTCAATGTAAAGCATGGAGGTCCACAAGTAGGCTTGCACTTATTGAGATGTACTTGCACACAAGCTGAACTAGTGCGAAAGGATTCGTCTGAGAAATTGATTGATTAGATTTGTCTTGATTGTTTTGACTGTCTTGATTGTTTTGACTGTCTTGATTGTTTTGACTGTCTTGATTGTTTTGATTGAACTAGTCACTGCTCCTAGTGATAAGTACTTTTGTAGATCTCATGTCACAGAAAATATTTTTGTGTGAGAGAGGGAGAGAGGGAGGTTCCCATGCTCCACTTAGCAAACGCAACTTAGCTCGTGTCAGGTTTGGAACTCTAGCACCCCCTCTAGCCCCCCCTCTAGCCCCCTCTAGCACCCTCTAGCCCCCTCTAGCACCCTCTAGCCCCCTCTAGCACCCTCTAGCCCCCTCTAGCCCCCCCCTCTAGCCCCCTCTAGCCCCCTCTAGCCCCCTCTAGCACCCCCTCTAGCCCCCTCTAGCCCCCTCTAGCACCCTCTAGCCCCCTCTAGCACCCTCTAGCCCCCTCTAGCACCCTCTAGCCCCCTCTAGCACCCTCTAGCCCCCCCTCTAGCCCCCTCTAGCACCCTCTAGCCTCCTCTAGCACCCTCTAGCCCCCTCTAGCCCCCCCTCTAGCCCCCTCTAGCACCCTCTAGCCCCCTCTAGCCCCCTCTAGCCCCCTCTAACCCCCTCTAGCACCCTCTAGCCCCCCCTCTAGCCCCCTCTAGCCCCCTCTAGCCCCCCCTCTAGCCCCCTCTAGCCCCCTCTAGCCCCCCCCCTCTAGCCCCCTCTAGCCCCCTCTAGCACCCTCTAGCCCCCTCTAGCACCCTCTAACCCCCTCTAGCACCCTCTAGCCCCCCCTCTAGCCCCCTCTAGCACCCTCTAGCCCCCTCTAGCCCCCCCTCTAGCCCCCCCTCTAGCCCCCCCTCTAGCACCCTCTAGCCCCCCCTCTAGCCCCCTCTAGCACCCTCTAGCCCCCCTCTAGCCCCCTCTAGCACCCTCTAGCCCCCTCTAGCACCCCCTCTAGGCCCCCTCTAGCACCCTCTAGCCCCCTCTAGCACCCCCTCTAGCACCCTCTAGCACCCCCTCTAGCACCCCCTCTAGCACCCTCTAGCACCCCCTCTAGCACCCTCTAGCACCCCCTCTAGGCCCCTCTAGCACCCTCTAGCACCCCCTCTAGCACCCCCTCTAGCACCCTCTAGCACCCCCTCTAGCACCCCCTCTAGCACCCTCTAGCACCCCCTCTAGCCCCCTCTAGCACCCCCTCTAGCACCCCCTCTAGCACCCTCTAGCACCCCCTCTAGCCCTCTCTAGCACCCTCTAGCACCCCCTCTAGCCCCCCCTCTAGCCCTCTCTAGCACCCTCTAGCACCCTCTAGCACCCCCTCTAGCACCCCCTCTAGCCCTCTCTAGCACCCTCTAGCACCCTCTAGCACCCCCTCTAGCCCCCTCTAGCCCCCCTCTAGCCCCCTCTAGCACCCTCTAGCCCCCTCTAGCACCCCCTCTAGGCCCCCTCTAGCACCCTCTAGCCCCCCCTCTAGCACCCTCTAGCCCCCTCTAGCACCCTCTAACCCCCTCTAGCACCCTCTAGCCCCCCCTCTAGCCCCCTCTAGCACCCTCTAGCCCCCTCTAGCCCCCCCTCTAGCCCCCCCTCTAGCCCCCCCTCTAGCACCCTCTAGCCCCCCCTCTAGCCCCCTCTAGCACCCTCTAGCCCCCCTCTAGCCCCCTCTAGCACCCTCTAGCCCCCTCTAGCACCCCCTCTAGGCCCCCTCTAGCACCCTCTAGCCCCCTCTAGCACCCCCTCTAGCACCCTCTAGCACCCCCTCTAGCACCCCCTCTAGCACCCTCTAGCACCCCCTCTAGCACCCTCTAGCACCCCCTCTAGGCCCCTCTAGCACCCTCTAGCACCCCCTCTAGCACCCCCTCTAGCACCCTCTAGCACCCCCTCTAGCACCCCCTCTAGCACCCTCTAGCACCCCCTCTAGCCCCCTCTAGCACCCCCTCTAGCACCCCCTCTAGCACCCTCTAGCACCCCCTCTAGCCCTCTCTAGCACCCTCTAGCACCCCCTCTAGCCCCCCCTCTAGCCCTCTCTAGCACCCTCTAGCACCCTCTAGCACCCCCTCTAGCACCCCCTCTAGCCCTCTCTAGCACCCTCTAGCACCCTCTAGCACCCCCTCTAGCCCCCTCTAGCACCCTCTAGCCCCCCTCTAGCCCCCTCTAGCACCCTCTAGCCCCCTCTAGCACCCCCTCTAGGCCCCCTCTAGCACCCTCTAGCCCCCCCTCTAGCACCCTCTAGCCCCCTCTAGCACCCCCTCTAGCACCCTCTAGCCCCCCCTCTAGCCCCCTCTAGCACCCTCTAGCCCCCCTCTAGCACCCTCTAGCCCCCTCTAGGCCCCCTCTAGCACCCTCTAGCCCCCTCTAGCACCCCCTCTAGCCCCCTCTAGCACCCTCTAGCACCCCCTCTAGCACCCCCTCTAGCACCCTCTAGCACCCCCTCTAGGCCCCTCTAGCACCCTCTAGCACCCCCTCTAGCACCCCCTCTAGCACCCTCTAGCACCCCCTCTAGCCCCCTCTAGCACCCTCTAGCACCCCCTCTAGCACCCTCTAGCCCTCTCTAGCACCCTCTAGCACCCCCTCTAGCCCCCCTCTAGCCCCCTCTAGCCCCCTCTAGCACCCCCTCTAGCCCCCTCTAGCCCCCTCTAGCACCCCCTCTAGCCCCCTCTAGCACCCTCTAGCACCCCCTCTAGCCCCCCTCTAGCCCCCTCTAGCACCCCCTCTAGCCCCCTCTAGCCCCCTCTAGCCCCCTCTAGCACCCCCTCTAGCCCCCTCTAGCACCCTCTAGCCCCCTCTAGCCCCCCCCTATAGCCCCTCCCCTCTAGCACCCCCTCTAGCACCCTCTAGCACCCCTTAGGGTTGGGTTAAAGTATGTGAAGACCCCGGGGCAAACATTTTGTGGAGGCCCCCCTACACTTTGAAAGCTTTAATAAAATCCACTTTTTGGCACTTATCACTAAGCCTACTGATCTCTAATAGCAAACCAAATATTTAGATGAAAGAAAGAGGCTACTAGTACATCTCATTTTACTACTTTAAACAAGAAAAGTTACAATTATTTCATATGCAATTTTTGTTTTAACAAAAAGGAAATTTGGAATATTTTTGAGTTTGTGGAGAGAAAGACCATAGGTGACATTTAAAATCTCTTTTGTGGAGACCCCGGGGCTGTACCCCCGCCAGCCCTGACAGCTCCGCCAGCCCTGACAGCCCCGCCAGCCCTGACAGCTCCGCCAGCCCTGACAGCCCCGCCAGCCCTGACAGCACCGCCAGCCCTGACAGCCCTGCCAGCCCTGACAACCCCGCCAGCCCTGACAGCCCCGCCAGCCCTGACAGCCCTGACAGCCCTGACAGCCCCGCCAGCCCTGACAGCCCCGCCTTGAATTGAAACCAAACGTTACAGAAGGCCTGAACACTGACCAGCAACGTCACAACCCGTGGGCTGTTTAGACCAATAGCTTTTTGCCATGTCACAGGTCTGTACAACGTGGAAACGAGCTATTGGCCTAAGCCTCCCAGAGGTTTGTGTTGAGGCCTTCTAAAAGACATGGTCAGGACAAATAATAATAATAATAATAGGCTATGATCTTAGATGGATTTTTTTGTCAGCCAACAAAAGCAAGAATCTATTAATAAAGGCAGAGTTACTAATGAAGAAGTCTGTAACTAGGACCGGCCTTAGGGCACTGCAACCTATGCGGCCGCAGTGGGCCCGTCACTTTAATAGGCCCCGCGCTTACTCTAGTTGTAAATTATTAAATTAAACCATTTAAACTTATAACAGACTTCCCGCGGCCTCCTGATTTTCTAGGAGCTCCTGGAACTCTCATGAAATTGCAATGTATACGAAAAAGTCATGAAAATCTCCGGAAATTATTCAAATATCCTGAAAACTACAAAATGTCCTGAAAAATAGACTACTCGCGATTTGAAAAAACGGCATTGTCTGTTCTCATTTGAATTTGAACCAAAACAGGAAGTTCCAATACTAAATTTGCTTTAATAGTTACTGGCATATAAATATAGATCTAAATCTATATCGATCTCTTAAATAAAAAATCAAAAGCGATATTTTGCTAGTCGATAGTAAATCTAAAAGGCAGATCTGAATGTTTATCGGCTTTTTGTTGGAAAACTATCATCTATTGTAGATGGCTCGTAAAGTTAATTTGACCGTGTCTTTACACTTAGTAAAGTATTAATAAAATGCAAAGACGAATTAATTTCTAACAAAAAATCTTAATTTTCACTTATTATCCTTTTCGCATAGGGCCCGCTATCTGTATGGCCGGCTTTGATTGTAACCTATAAAAACTTAACTACCCAAGAGTTTTTTAGTGATAAATTTGTGTATTTTTATGAAAAATAAAACTGCTTACATATTTTTTTTTCAATTAAATGGTTATGATATCGGATTTTTAATATCTTTTCTAGTTACTGAAATCTAAACGGGACGGACGGGACAGACACCACAAAACGAATAGCGCCCATCCCCCTTTCGCTAAAACTATTTCTCCCACTTACGATTCTTGTATATAGTTGAAACTTTGCAGAATTTTATTCATTGTCGATGATGACAACACAGGAATCAATGAAAAACAAACAAACAATTATTTCATTAACTTGTAATTAATTTTAATTTATAAAGAGTCAGAATGGCAGCTTATTTAACAAACTGCGCTTGATCTCCCGTACAAAAGTCAAAGAAATGATTTGAGTTGCTCTATACGGACGATTGCGCCCTTCTTGCACACACTGAACAGGAGCTTCAACTTGCTATCCATGAATTTGTTGAGGCTGCTGCCTTTGTTTGGTCTGTCTATCTACCTCAACAACAAAAAATGGAGGACAGGCTTCAGAAATCCAATCAGAATGAACCCAGCTCCACAAAATGGCCCAGAATGAACCCAGCTCCACAAAATGGCCCAGAATGAACCCAGCTCCACAAAATGGCCCAGAATGAACCCAGCTCCACAAAATGGCCATCTTTTTAATGTTGCTACTTTATGTAGGCGGGCAGCACAGAGTGTCCAACGATGTGACACTGTATGTATAAGTACTTGGATATCTCAGTCGCTAACAAGCTGGCCTTTAAACGTGGAGGCTTGAGTTCAGACTCTTAGCAAATTTAAGGCAGCCGGAAATCTTCCCCCCCCCCCCTCCCCATTCCGATTGGTTCACACAAGTGATTGGACCATAGCTCACCGAAAGTTGGGCTAGACAAAACACAACGAATACAACTATTTCCAATATTTAGTATTGTGTGATAGGCCTTGCCTAGTAGTTGTTGCCTGTCTGCAGGGCCGCCGCGAGGGTTGTGGCCGCCTGCGTACTAAATTTTAAAATGCCGCACCCCCCTTTTTTTCTAGCAATAGAAATGTATTACAGTTAAGCTGGACCAAAAGCAGCCGTTGATTGAAATCCATTTTTTTTTATAGAACTTTCCTTCTTATTTTCCTTTCATATTCACGCCGTTCTTGTATCCCTCAAGTTTTAGTTCCAATTTTGTATTTTTTCTATCGCGACGTTACAAAGTCCATCCAGTCCAGTTGTATCAGTCATTGGGTGAAACCCCAGAAAATGTTCATGTATTGCAACACGAGAACCAGAAGCAATACTAATAGGGATTAGTTCGGTGTGAGACATATCTGGTGTAGAAACTAATGTAGGCCTATTTGTGTGCTAATACAATTTGAAGGATTGTATGGTCTATTTGACTCAACTAGCCGCCTGTATTAAATAGGATACAAATACCCTTTTGTGTGTGTCCCATGAACTTTTGTGGATCTTTTAAAAGCGAGACATTGCCGAGAATATAATACTATCAAGGATTGCTAAGGCTGCTGTTCAAACTCATGTATTCTTTAATGCGTTGCATCTGTTGTTTTCTTTTCAAGAGAATTTGTTTTTACATATATTCAGATTATAACGATTGTATTTTGGACTGGTGTGCATTGTGTTCACAATCATCTGACATACGCGAATTTGGAGGTGCCTACATAATGTATCCAACACATCACTAGCACAAAATGAAGCAACTCAGAGCTGAATATTTTTCTTGAATCGATAAAAAAATAAATAATCCAAAGTACAAGTCACTTATACAACGACTTGAAATAAAACCTATTAAGGCAGTGTTTCTCAAACATTTTGGGGTGGCGAAAATGTTCGTTCGAGCCCCCTTGAGAAGCTAAGGACCGAGAGCAGCGAGCGAGCCCGTTGTTGTTTGTTTTGGAACTAGTGTTGCCTACATAATTTTTAAGCGTGTATAAAGTTCTTTCTGGAGACCGAATGAATCGATAGGCGGGTTTCCGCTCAAGTCATTCTGATTTCGGGGCCGGGCCCCTGTGCTGAGCGTATTCTGGGGTTTTTAGCTTCAGAAATTCTTTCTCCAAGCATTTGCACCTTTTTCTCGTAATAAGAAGAAAGAATATAAAAAAAGGCCAACATTAATGAGTTTTCTTTTAGAACGCACTAGTCATCCTAGTACAAAAAAAAAATCTAGAGTAATAAAGAGGCAGCCCTGGTCAATAGTAGTATTCGAGGGACATACAGCGCACGGACGTCCGTAATGGGCGTGATCTTTTTTAAGATCATCTTCACACACACACACACAAATCGTCCCTATAATGAAGTGCAATAGTCGGAAGAAATTCGACCAATCTCAGATAGAAAAATCCAGAAGAATCACACTAGCGGTGACGTTTAGAAATGTTTTCTTCAAAATGTTTTAACCCATCTTTATGCATACGCCTCTCGTGAAAACGATCAACATTTGACAAGGTCCTAAAGATGAAACAAAGTCTTTTACTTCAGATATTTTAATTCTTATCTTATCTTATATAATACAGACGTTACTTCAAAAAAGAAGATGATTACGTCCTACGCGTCATGCATTTAGTCATGCATATTAACCAATGACTTAAATTCTGCCAAGTCACTGGTTTTCCTGGCTAGCTCAGGCAACCCATTCCATGCTCTAATAGCACAAGGGAAGAAGGAGTATTTGTACAAATTTGTCCTAGCATATGGGACGAGGAATGTGCCTTTATCTTTGTGTCTTTCAGAGTATTTTATTAAATTGTATTTTTGTATTTGAAGATTATGGTTCAGTGTTTTATGTATTATTGCTACTTTACTTTTGAGCCTTCTATCCTGAAGGCTTTCTAAATTTAGTGATTTTACTAAAGGTGTTACTCTAGTCAAATGTGAATATTCGTTTGTTATTCGTTTGTAAACTTTGGTAATATTCAGACACGGTTTAATAACTACAATGAAAATAAAACATTTTTTTCGCCGCCCCCCCCTCTTGTTGTTGCTCGGTCGTTAAGTTAGATCTACATCTATGCGCCGCCCCCCCTCTTGTTGTTGCTCGGTCGTTAAGTTAGATCTACATCTATGCGCCGCCCCCCCTCTTGTTGTTGCTCGGTCGTTAAGTTAGATCTACATCTATGCGCCGCCCCCCCTCTTGTTGTTGCTCGGTCGTTAAGTTAGATCTACATCTATGCGCCGCCCCCCCTCTTGTTGTTGCTCGGTCGTTAAGTTAGATCTACATCTATGCGCCGCCCCCCCTCTTGTTGTTGCTCGGTCGTTAAGTTAGATCTACATCTATGCGCCGCCCCCCCCTCTTGTTGTTGCTCGGTCGTTAAGTTAGATCTACATCTATGATGACCGAAAAGTATTCTACGCCATTTAACATAAAAATAAAAAAAATTAACATTACATTTTTAATTACAAGATCTACTTACTTATATTTATATGTATTAAGTAGATACTAAGAAAAAAAATGTTTTGACTGATCTGCTTCTGTAAGCGTCATCCGAAACAAATATTACAGATAACCCGCGAAAATTCAATGTCAGAAATATGTAGGAGCTTCTAGAAAAACTCTTGGGGAATTCCTCGCACGCCACTCCATTTTTTCTTATTAATTTTTCCCCAAAAAAATTCTTATGTACGAATATCGTTTTCTTTTTTGAAATATTTGTATTGAGGATCTTGGAATCATTAGAATGTCTGTACAATCTTACAATGTTTTAGTAATTTATTTTGTAATAAACTAGAAATTTAAAAAAAAATAAAGGTAAACTTGAAATAATAATTTGGTCGCCCCAAACATTCGGCCGCCTGCGTGCAATAAAGACATTGCACAATAGGTAGCGGCGGCCCTGCCTTTCTGACTTCCACAAATTACTCTGGAGATGTCTGAGGTCAATGTATAGAGCAACAAGAACAAAGCCCACACAATTAACAAGTAGTGTTTTAATACTGAAAAGGCCACGATCGAGTCTCTGACTGTAATATCACGTTATTCCTTTGAAGTCCTAACACCAACTGACTTTATTGACATAAATAATCTCTAACCCAACGAAGTCATGACGTCACTAAAGTCGCGTTCAAAGTCCGTCAACTATGGTGCGTCTCTATACAAACTAATAATACTAACTTAGTGTCTCACAATTGTTAGTCTAGATTCTAGATCTATTTAAAATTAAGTACATGGTTGATTCAAATTTAGCAGTTTTACTTTGTTTTGTTTTTTTAGCGGCCCCGAAAGGGGAAAAGACGCTGTTAGTTTTGTGAGGAATGTCTGTCCGTCCGTGCGTCCCGTTTAGATCTCGTAAGCTAGAAAAGATATTGAAAATCCGACACCATGATATTTTAGACCTTTCAAAGTTCTGATGCAACTGATACTTTTTTTCATTTCTGAAAGTGAAAACTTTAATTTTTAAAATCAAGTATGCAAGCAGTTTTTTTTTTCATAAAAGTACACCATTTTTACTATTCACTATAAACATAACAAACACGTGAGGCTATTTAGTAAGGGAGATGATTATTTACCATAGTTTCAACACATTTATGCAAACGGTTTTAGATTTTTTTGTCAAAAAAAAATTATGTAAGTTCTGTAAGTTCTGTAAGTTCTGTCCTACCAACTACTTTGTTTGTAAATTTGTTCTCTTTTCTTTTTCTTCTCTCTCTCTCTCTCTTCTCTCTCCCTCTCTCTTTTCAATCTCCATGTCTCTTCTCTCTCTTTTTTCTCTTTTCAATTTCTCTAACATGAAACATACAACCGTAGAGCCAGACACACAGAGTACACATGCCTTAGTTCCCCCCCCCCTCCGTAACGCAATCCCAAATGGTTGGTCAACTAGACTATGTAAGTGGCATAACTCTCTCACACATTCATAGTCTCTGTCTCTCTCACACATTCATAGTCTCTGTCTCTCTCACACATTCATAGTCTCTGTCTCTCTCACACATTCATAGTCTCTGTCTCTCTCACACATTCATAGTCTCTGTCTCTCTCACATACATTTTTATTCTCTGTCTTTCTCACATATTGTCACACAAATATATTGTAGCACGTGAAGATCACCTTTGAGCGTAATCCCACTTTGAGATCAAACACTTTAAGAACCAAATATTTTGAGCGTAATCCCACTTTGAGATCAAACACTTTAAGAACCAAATATTTTGAGAGGAATCCCACTTTGAGATCAAACACTTTAAGAACCAAATATTTTGAGAGGAATCCCACTTTGGGATCAAACACTTTATGAACCAAATATTTTGAGAGGAATCCCACTTTGAGATCAAACACTTTATGAACCAAATATTTTGAGAGGAATCCCACTTTGGGATCAAACACTTTATGAACCAAATATTTTGAGAGAAATCCCACTTTGAGATCAAACACTTTATGAACCAAATATTTTGAGAGGAATCCCACTTTGAGATCAAACACTTTAAGAACCAAATATTTTGAGAGGAATCCCACTTTGGGATCAAACACTTTATGAACCAAATATTTTGAGAGGAATCCCACTTTGAGATCAAACACTTTATGAACCAAATATTTTGAGAGGAATCCCACTTTGGGATCAAACACTTTATGAACCAAATATTTTGAGAGAAATCCCACTTTGAGATCAAACACTTTATGAACCAAATATTTTGAGAGGAATCCCACTTTGAGATCAAACACTTTATGAACCAAATATTTTGAGAGAAATCCCACTTTGAGATCAAACACTTTATGAACCAAATATTTTGAGAGAAATCCCACTTTGAGATCAAACACTTTATGAACCAAATATTTTGAGAGAAATCCCACTTTGAGATCAAACACTTTATGAACCAAATATTTTGAGAGAAATCCCACTTTGGGATCAAACACTTTATGAACCAAATATTTTGAGAGAAATCCCACTTTGAGATCAAACACTTTATGAACCAAATATTTTGAGAGGAATCCCACTTTGAGATCAAACACTTTATGAACCAAATATTTTGAGAGAAATCCCACTTTGAGATCAAACACTTTATGAACCAAATATTTTGAGAGAAATCCCACTTT
This sequence comes from Biomphalaria glabrata, assembly GCF_947242115.1. Lineage (NCBI taxonomy): Eukaryota > Metazoa > Mollusca > Gastropoda > Planorbidae > Biomphalaria > Biomphalaria glabrata. Next base: position 23,423,280 of record NC_074720.1, read on the forward strand.
GGGATCAAACACTTTATGAACCAAATATTTTGAGCGTAACCCCACTTTGAGATCAAACACTTTATGAACCAAATATTTTGAGAGGAATCCCACTTTGGGATCAAACACTTTAAGAACCAAATATTTTGAGAGGAATCCCACTTTGGGATCAAACACTTTATGAACCAAATATTTTGAGAGGAATCCCACTTTGGGATCAAACACTTTATGAACCAAATATTTTGAGAGGAATCCCACTTTGGGATCAAACACTGCAAGAACAAAACATTTTGCAAACTTTACATTTTGAGAACCAACACTTTGTCTAAAAAATATATTAAAAAAAGACTAATATCAGAAATAATTCTGACCAGTCATTTCTTCCGCTGAACTAATTATAAAATCGATGTCCAAACTATGTGTTTTCGTTGCGTAGTTATTCCCATTGAATTGCCTATAATTACATTGAGATCTATCAAGTTTACTCTTAAGCAACAACACACACACACACACACACACACAGTAGCCTGTCCGAAAATCTAGTAACATGACTATCATGTTTATTTGTAAGACATGCTTTATACTGAGTAATGTCAGTTATACATTGTTCACCCCTAGCTCTTATCCAAAACTAGACCACATCTTCTGGAACTCGGATAAATTGGCCATATACCTAATCCCAACAATCTCTTCTGTTCTATATTTAGATCAGTCGCGTCCTTAACCTCGTTTCTCCAGTGATGTCATTAGGTGTTTTTTTTTAACTGAAAGGGAGGGAAGCACGAAGTGAGCTGTCTACTGGGAAGCGTGCAGTACACAGACATTACACTTCTGAACAAAAGTTGACCTTTGCTGGAAGCAGCTGGATGACCTTGCTCACCATGCACTAAGATATCATTTATACTTAAACCAGTAGAATTTTGTTTTGAATAATATGCGACGTTTAACAATTAATAGAGTTTCCAAAAATTGTAAAGACTATTTTAGGAATAAAGATATTACTAGGGAACAAAAGACATGAGAACGTGAAATTAAGACGAAAAGTAAGCTATATTCAAAAAGTAACATACCACAATAATGATTGAATTTGATTTTTTAAATCTAAAAAAAAAAATGTAAAAAAACATCAGGTATATTTTCATACCCTCACAAATGATTCAAATAAATCTTTAAGTAGTAGACAAAAACACGAATGTGTCTGTCTGTTTGATTCTTTGTTTTAGGTTGTTAACAACAGTGTGCAACTTGCTCAAATACTTCGTTGAATTGGAAACATTTCATCTCTAGCACAACCTTGTACAAGTGACTTGATCTATCACAACCTTGTACAAGTGACTTGATCTATCACAACCTTGTACAAGTGACTTGATCTATCACAACCTTGTACAAGTGACTTGATCTATTACAACCTGTACAAGTGATTTGATCTATTACAACCTTGTACAAGTGACTTGATCTATCACAGCCTTTTTACAAGTGACCTGATCTATCACAACCTTGTACAAGTGACCTGATCTATCACAACCTTGTATAAGTGACCTAATCTATCACAACATTGTACAAGTGACCTGATCTATCACAACCTGTACAAGTGACCTGATCTATCACAACCTTGAACAAGTGACCTGATCTATCACAACCAGTACAACTGACCTGATCTATCACAACCTTGTACAAGTGACCTGATCTATCACAGCCTTGTACAAGTGACCTAATCTATCACAACCTGTACAAGTGACCTGATCTATCACAACCTTGTACAAGTGACTTGATCTATCACAACCTTGTACAAGTGACCTGATCTATCACAACCTGTACAAGTGACCTGATCTATCACAACCTTGAACAAGTGACCTGATCTATCACAGCCTTGTACAACTAACCTGATCTATTACAACCTTGTACAATTGACCTGATCTATCACAACCTTGTACAAGTGACCTGATCTATCACAGCCTTGTACAAGTGACCTGGTGTATTACAGCCTCGTACAAGTGACTTGATCTATCACAGCCTTGTACAAGTGACCTGATCTATCACAGCCTTGTACAAGTGACTTGATCTATCACAACCTTGTACAAGTGACTTGATCTATCACAACCTGTACAAGTGACTTGATCTATCACAACCTTGTACAAGTGATTTGATGTATTACAACCTGTACAAGTGACTTGATCTATCACAACCTTGTACAAGTGATTTGATGTATTACAACCTGTACAAGTGACTTGATCTATCACAACCTGTACAAGTGATTTGATCTATCACAGCCTTGTACAAGTGACCTGATCTATCACAGCCTAGTACAAGTGACTTGATCTATCACAACCTTGTACAAGTGACTTGATCTATCACAACCTGTACAAGTGACTTGATCTATCACAACCTTGTACAAGTGATTTGATGTATTACAACCTGTACAAGTGACTTGATCTATCACAACCTTGTACAAGTGATTTGATGTATTACAACCTGTACAAGTGACTTGATCTATCACAACCTGTACAAGTGATTTGATCTATCACAGCCTTGTACAAGTGACCTGATCTATCACAGCCTTGTACAAGTGACTTGATCTATCACAACCTTGTACAAGTGACTTGATCTATCACAACCTGTACAAGTGACTTGATCTATCACAACCTGTACAAGTGACCTGATCTATCACAACCTTGTACAAGTGATTTGATGTATTACAACCTGTACAAGTGACCTGATCTATCACAGCCTTGTACAAGTGACCTGATCTATCACAACCTGCACAAGTGACTTGATCTATCACAGCCTTGTACAAGTGACCTGATCTATCAGAACCTGTACAAGTGACCTGATCTATCACAGCCTTGTACAAGTGACCTGATCTATCACAGCCTTGTACATGTGACCTGATCTATCACAGCCTTGTACAAGTGACCTGATCTATCACAACCTGTACAAGTGACCTGATCTATTACAGCCTTGTACAAGTGACCTGATCTATCACAGCCTTGTACAAGTGACTTGCTAACACTCTTGGGTTCACAATAAACACTTTAGTTTCTTTCTTAATTTAATTCTAAGAAAACTTAAGAGTCATTATTCTATCTCTATATTCTTTACACACTTTTTGTAACTTCTGGTTTAAGTTATTTTTTGGTTTATTCTAAACAGGCAAATTTAGTCTACCAGTTACTTTAGCTAGCAGTTACTATAGCTAGCAGTTGTTTTAACTAGCAGTTAATTTAACTAGAAATTACTTTAGCCTAGCAGTTACATTAGCTTACAGTTTCTTTAGATTGCAGTTACTTTAACTAGACGTTACCTTAGCCTAGCCATTACTTTAGCCTAGTAGTTACTTTAGCTTACAGTTACTTAAGCCTAGTAGTTACTTTAGCTTACAGTTACTTAAGCCTAGTAGTTACATTAGCTTACAGTTTCTTTAGATTGCAGTTACTTTAACTAGACGTTACCTTAGCCTAGCCATTACTTAGCCTAGTAGTTACTTTAGCTTACAGTTACTTAAGCCTAGTAGTTACTTTAGCTTACAGTTACTTAAGCCTAGTAGTTACTTTAGCTTACAATTACTTAAGCCTAGTAGTTACTTTAGCTTACAGTTACCTAAGCCTAGTAGTTACTTTAGCTTACAGTTACTTAAGCCTAGTAGTTTTTTTTAGCTTACAGTTACTTAAGCCTATCAGTTACTTTAGCTTACAGTTACTTAAGCCTAGTAGTTACTTTAGCTTACAGTTACTTAAGCCTAGTAGTTTTTTTTAGCTTACAGTTACTTAAGCCTATCAGTTACTTTAGCTTACAGTTACTTAAGCCTAGTAGTTACTTTAGCTTACAGTTACTTAAGCCTAGTAGTTACTTTAGCTTACAGTTACTTAAGCCTAGTAGTTACTTTAGCTTACAGTTACTTAAGCCTAGTAGTTACTTTAGCTTACAGTTACTTAAGCCTAGTAGTTACTTTAGCTTACAGTTACTTAAGCCTAGTAGTTACTTTAGCTTACAGTTACTTAAGCCTATCAGTTACTTTAGCTTACAGTTACTTAAGCCTAGTAGTTACTTTAGCTTACAGTTACTTAAGCCTAGTAGTTACTTTAGCTTACAGTTACTTAAGCCTAGTAGTTACTTTAGCTTACAGGTACTTAAGCCTAGTAGTTACTTTAGCTTACAGTTACTTAAGCCTATCAGTTACTTTAGCTTACAGTTACTTAAGCCTATCAGTTACTTTAGCTTACAGTTACTTAAGCCTAGTAGTTACTTTAGCTTACAGTTACTTAAGCCTATCAGTTACTTTAGCTTACAGTTACTTAAGCCTATCAGTTACTTTAGCTTACAGTTACTTAAGCCTATCAGTTACTTTGACCAAATGGTTGGTTTTCTTACGTTGCCTACTGATTCACACATACAGCCTAATAGTTCTTTACGTTGCCTCCTGATTCACACATACAGCCTAATAGTTCTTTACGTTGCCTCCTGATTCACACATACAGCCTAATAGTTCTTTACGTTGCCTCCTGATTCACACATACAGCCTAATAGTTCTTTACGTTGCCTCCTGATTCACACATACAGCCTAATAGTTCTTTACGTTGCCTCCTGATTCACACATACAGCCTAATAGTTCTTTACGTTGCCTCCTGATTCACACATACAGCCTAATAGTTCTTTACGTTAGTTAGTCTGCTAATTACTGGTAATTAATTATTTTGTTGTTTGTGAATATTATAGAGTTCGTCCATCGTGGTTCGATGATGACCACTTTGTCAAGGGCTGAGGGCTTTGCACTGCCTCTTCTTGTGGTTGGTAAGACCGATGTGAGCCCGGAATGTTCGGCTGCACACTGGGCAGGTTATTCCAGCTGGAGCTAGTGTCGTTGGCCTTGTTTTTTTTTTCTCTGGCGTTTTTTTTCTGCCAGCGTTGTTCTCTTTTCCTCAGCAACCTGTGCGCCAGTTTTCACAGAGCGACGCCATGATGCTCTGTCATGTGCCTCTGTCTCCCAAGCGGCTGGGTCTATGCTGAACGCCTTCAGAGAAGCTTTGATGGTGTCCCTGGAGCGTTTTCATTGACCATCTTGCGAGTTCTTTCCTTCGTTTAGTTGGCCATACGAGAGTCGTTTAGGGATGCGGCGGTCTTCCATTCTGCAGACGTGTACACTGTCCACGTTTCTGAGGCAATGAGCAATGTAGGGAGGATGACAGCTCGATAGATCCCTAGCTTTGTATTTGTGGTGATACCTCGTCTGTTCCAGACGTTTTTAGACAGTCTGCCATAGAATGCACTGGCCTTGGCGATACGCAGATCGATTTCATTATCGATCTTTCCGTTTCTGTAGAGTGTGCAGCCAAGATATGTGAATCTGTCCACTGCGTTTATATCATGCCTATTTATCTTGATGCTTGGATCCGAGAAGGCTTTCCCTGGAGCAGGCAAATATAAGACTTCAGTCTTTTTTGTGTTAATGGTAAGGCCAAAGTCTCTTGAGAAGTCACTGACGACGCTCTGCAGATCTTTTTTCAGAGCATACTTTGACATAATCTTCCAAAGTCCTTCTCTGCTAACAGTGTCGAATGCTTTTGTTTGGTCAACATATATTGAGAAGCATTTTGCAAAGATCGTGTCAATTGTTACACGCTCTTTTCTGAAGCCGCGCTGGCTTTCTGTTTCTATGTGTTGCATGAGCCGATTAAGTAGGATGCATGCAAGGATTTTCCCAGCAATAGAGTGAAAAGATATTCCTCTGTGGTTGTCCCCGGACGTCTTGCTTCCGGAAAAGGATGGGCTTTAGGGCGAGAGAGTGAGGTCGACGTGTTGCATTCACAAACATCCGCAAAAATGTGCAAAAACAGTTACGCTAAATGCAAAATACCTGGCTAAGCAAGAAAGTGGAAACAATACAGGAATTTGCAGACAAGCACGGCATGAAGAACTTCTTCCATGCCATAAACGAGGTATATGGACCCACAAAGTCAGGCTCATCCCCTCTACTAAATTGCTGATGAGACAATACTATTGACAGATAAGAAAGAAATCCTAAAACGCGGGGCCGAGCACTTTGAAAAGGTTCTCAATAGACCTTCCATTATAAATAAAACGGACATGGACAAGCTACTGCAAGTACCAATAAATACAAAAAAAAATGGATGACTTCCCTACGCTAAAGGAAACCGATCTTGCCATTCAACAGCTCGCAAGCAGAAAAGCCTCAATAGCTGACTCCATTCCCGCATAGGTCTACTACATAAAGTGGATTAGCAATGATTGAAAGACTTCATAAGCTGTTCTTAATTATGTGGGAACAAGAGTTAATACAGCTTAATAATAAGAAGGAGAAATTAATCATTCGGTATTCGCAGATACGGCTAAATATGTAGGGTTTCGTCCCCTTAGATACTGGAATACGTTATTTTTAACACACCCATTGTCGGATCAAGTTGAAACTTTAAACAAATAACTTCTACGTTTTTGAGAGATACAGCTTTAAGTGTGGAGTTCTTTCCCTTAGATAAGCTTTGTTTTATTATTATTAATTTTAAAAAAGGGATTTTTTTTTTCTGTTTTCACAGAACTGTCTAGGATTACTGGACCAAACAATTACATTTTCTGAAGTGTGCACATATAAAAATAAATGTCCATGACCACGTGACTTATTGCCTCTCGACATTGACTGGATTAAGTTGATCTTTCACAATCTGTTAATTGGATTTTAATTCTGAAGAGTATACCTTGCGGAGATGGTCTGCTCTGCACAATATATGACCATCTCATGGTTACTACACGATTACATTTCAACGGCTACTCTCTGCTGACTCAATCTGTCATAAAATTGTCATGAGTCGCGTGTAATCTATTACATACCACAATGTACGGCCTACTGCTTCAATCATCGGCAGACTTTTTGAAAAACAAATATGGCGAAGAACTCTGGGAGAAAATTCGCAAAGAGTGTAACCTGACGATGAGTGGCTTCGCAACACACAACATTTACAGTGAGAATATCATGGTGGACATGGCTAGTGCTGCCTCTAAGGTAAGTAGCCGCTAGATGTGACTGGACATGACTAATGGCTAGCGCTGCCTCTAATGTAAGTAGCCGCTAGATGTGACTGGACATGACTAATGGCTAGCGCTGCCTCTAAGGTAAGTAGCCGCTAGATGTGACTGGACATGACTAATGGCTAGCGCTGCCTCTAAGGTAAGTAGCCGCTAGATGTGACTGGACATGACTAATGGCTAGCGCTGCCTCTAAGGTAAGTAGCCGCTAGATGTGACTGGACATGACTAATCTTTTAAAGCTACAGCAGAGGCGTAGCGAGCGAAACTTGCCCCCTACCTCCCCCCTTTTCTCAAAATAACAGATTGTATTATAGGCTGAATGTCATGTAAGATAAGATGAAAAAACAAACTATCTACAAATATAGTCAACATGTATTACCAATAGTCACTATCTAACCACGCTTCTACAAAATACTAAACCAGTGTTTCTCAAACTATGTTCCGCGGAACCCTAGTGTTCGGGGAGGCATGAATAGGTGCTCCGCGAACTACAGGAATAATTAACTACTAGGCCACCAAACAGATTTATCTCCGTAAAAAAAATAAAGTGTTCCGCTAAATATTCAGAAAGTGCGAAAAGTTCCGTTACGGGAAAATGTTGGAGAACCACTGAACAATGTTAGTGCTAAAAAAAAAAAAAGAAAGAAACTGACGTATTAAAGTTTTTCAGATTCAGTTTTGTTCAAATCTTTTTTTAATTCAATCTTTTGTCTTTTTTTTAAATGAACATCGAATGTTGCCTCATACCTCTCACAGTTTGAAATGAATTATTTCCCCTTCTGGAATCCACACTGGAAAACTAAGCGCCAGTAGATGGACAGATATGTGAAACTTAAAGAATATCTCCTCTACTGAATAGCACATCGTGGAAATAATTCGTTTGAGTTCTTATCACCAGCACTAATCCAATTGAAATACTTAAGATGCGGGGTCGAGTTTAGAATCCAATTGAAATACTTAAGATGCGGGGTCGAGTTTAGAATCCAATTGAAATACTTAAGATGCAGGGTCGAGTTTAGAATCCAATTGAAATACTTAAGATGCGGGGTCGAGTTTAGAATCCAATTGAAATACTTAAGATGCAGGGTCGAGTTTAGAATCCAATCGAAATACTTAAGCTGCGCAAAAAAACAAAAGATATGACGACATTCGATAGAAATTTGACGTTCTGATGTCAGAAACTGCACTCTAGAATCGCCTAGATGTATTGAAGCTTTTCTTTCAATTCTTTCTTATAGAACACGCTTCTCAGGAAAACAAAAGGACTTTTAAAAAAAAAATTCGCCCATTTTGATAGCACCCTAGGGGGAGCGCACGACAGTTTGAGAGACGTTGACATCAAATTCGACACAAACACATACAAGGGAAAATTACATTTAAAAAAACAATATGCATTGTAGATCTAGATCTTGTCATAAAATGCAATTATTGTCTTCTTGCTATATTGGCTGTTTTAACAGTTTATCTCATACAATACACCATGGGCGTAGTCAGGAGCAGGGGGTTCGGGGCTCATCCTTCTCCCGAAATGTGCCCCCCCCCCTTTTTGTGGGAAATTTAGCGTGTGTTGTTTTTCTTTACATTTTTTTTTATTGAAGGGGACATTTTAGTGTTAAACCATCACTTGCACCAGCGTTGCCAAGGGGAATTGAGATTTCAAACAACAACAATCACTGGAATAACAAACTGAAGCAAACGAACACAAAATAACAAGTAAAGTTCCCCCTTTCAGATCTAGAGAGCAGAAGATGTGAAGGTAAATCTGATTCTTGACTTTTACCCAACGAAAGTTAGGTACCCATTAGAGTTGGGTGGACTCAGCAAACTACAGTCACCAAATTCCATGAGCGTAGCCAAGGTGTTTGAGTTAAAACCCCCGGCTAGAGTTTTTTTTTTTGTCTATAGCCCCCTCCAGTAGGTTTGGAGGTTAAATCCCCCCCTCTTCAATAAAAAAAAAAATAAAGCAAACTAAAGTCACCAAATTCCATGAGCGTAGCCATTGGGGGTGAGGAGTGAGCTAAACAAAATAGTGTGTGTCTTGAAGACCCTTTGACGCCACACTCCTATGATTGTGGCGCTTGGGCAGGATGCACCCCTTTGCCCGCCCCTTCCCCGCTACGTCTCTGGGCTATAAATAAATTGGATTTAGATCAACAGCTTTTTAACTAATGTTAATGTGACCTTGCTAATAATGTTAAGATGACCTGAGCGTCACTATCGTCATGACCTTGATGAGCTTGTTAAGGTGAACAACGATATGGGAATAGAGTTACTCATGACACCAGTCTCAAGTCTAAAACTTCTTGTTCTCATGACCCCAGCCTCAAGTCTAACACTTCTTGTTCTGTCTGTGTTTCATTGACTGAATTGTACGTAAAGTCTAACACTTCTTGTTCTGTCTGTGTTTCATTGACTGAATTGTACGTAAAGTCTAACACTTCTTGTTCTGTGTGTGTTTCATTGACTGAATTGTACGTAAAGTCTAACACTTCTTGTTCTGTCTGTGTTTCATTGACTGAATTGTACCTAAAGTCTAACACTTCTTGTTCTGTCTGTGTTTCATTGACTGAATTGTACCTAAAGTCTAACACTTCTTGTTCTGTCTGTGTTTCATTGACTGAATTGTACCTAAAGTCTAACACTTCTTGTTCTGTCTGTGTTTCATTGACTGAATTGTACGTAAAGTCTAACACTTCTTGTTCTGTCTGTGTTTCATTGACTGAATTGTACCTAAAGTCTAACACTTCTTGTTCTGTCTGTGTTTCATTGACTGAATTGTACCTAAAGTCTAACACTTCTTGTTCTGTCTGTGTTTCATTGACTGAATTGTACGTAAAGTCTAACACTTCTTGTTCTGTCTGTGTTTCATTGACTGAATTGTACGTAAAGTCTAACACTTCTTGTTCTGTCTGTGTTTCATTGACTGAATTGTACCTAAAGTCTAACACTTCTTGTTCTGTCTGTGTTTCATTGACTGAATTGTACCTAAAGTCTAACACTTCTTGTTCTGTCTGTGTTTCATTGACTGAATTGTACCTAAAGTCTAACACTTCTTGTTCTGTCTGTGTTTCATTGACTGAATTGTACGTAAAGTCTAACACTTCTTGTTCTGTCTGTGTTTCATTGACTGAATTGTACCTAAAGTCTAACACTTCTTGTTCTGTCTGTGTTTCATTGACTGAATTGTACGTAAAGTCTAACACTTCTTGTTCTGTCTGTGTTTCATTGACTGAATTGTACGTAAAGTCTAACACTTCTTGTTCTGTCTGTGTTTCATTGACTGAATTGTACCTAAAGTCTAACACTTCTTGTTCTGTCTGTGTTTCATTGACTGAATTGTACGTAAAGTCTAACACTTCTTGTTCTGTCTGTGTTTCATTGACTGAATTGTACCTAAAGTCTAACACTTCTTGTTCTGTCTGTGTTTCATTGACTGAATTGTACCTAAAGTCTAACACTTCTTGTTCTGTCTGTGTTTCATTGACTGAATTGTACCTAAAGTCTAACACTTCTTGTTCTGTCTGTGTTTCATTGACTGAATTGTACCTAAAGTCTAACACTTCTTGTTCTGTCTGTGTTTCATTGACTGAATTGTACGTAAAGTCTAACACTTCTTGTTCTGTCTGTGTTTCATTGACTGAATTGTACCTAAAGTCTAACACTTCTTGTTCTGTCTGTGTTTCATTGACTGAATTGTACCTAAAGTCTAACACTTCTTGTTCTGTCTTTGTTTCATTGACTGAATTGTACCTAAAGTCTAACACTTCTTGTTCTGTCTGTGTTTCATTGACTGAATTGTACCTAAAGTCTAACACTTCTTGTTCTGTCTGTGTTTCATTGACTGAATTGTACCTAAAGTCTAACACTTCTTGTTCTGTCTGTGTTTCATTGACTGAATTGTACCTAAAGTCTAACACTTCTTGTTCTGTCTGTGTTTCATTGACTGAATTGTACCTAAAGTCTAACACTTCTTGTTCTGTCTGTGTTTCATTGACTGAATTGTACCTAAAGTCTAACACTTCTTGTTCTGTCTGTGTTTCATTGACTGAATTGTACGTAAAGTCTAACACTTCTTGTTCTGTCTGTGTTTCATTGACTGAATTGTACGTAAAGTCTAACACTTCTTGTTCTGTCTGTGTTTCATTGACTGAATTGTACCTAAAGTCTAACACTTCTTGTTCTGTCTGTGTTTCATTGACTGAATTGTACCTAAAGTCTAACACTTCTTGTTCTGTCTGTGTTTCATTGACTGAATTGTACCTAAAGTCTAACACTTCTTGTTCTGTCTGTGTTTCATTGACTGAATTGTACGTAAAGTCTAACACTTCTTGTTCTGTCTGTGTTTCATTGACTGAATTGTACGTAAAGTCTAACACTTCTTGTTCTGTCTGTGTTTCATTGACTGAATTGTACCTAAAGTCTAACACTTCTTGTTCTGTCTGTGTTTCATTGACTGAATTGTACCTAAAGTCTAACACTTCTTGTTCTGTCTGTGTTTCATTGACTGAATTGTACCTAAAGTCTAACACTTCTTGTTCTGTCTGTGTTTCATTGACTGAATTGTACCTAAAGTCTAACACTTCTTGTTCTGTCTGTGTTTCATTGACTGAATTGTACACTTGCGTTTAAATTGTTCATTGTTTTAGTGAGACGTATTTTAATAGATGTTGTAATCTCAAGTGACGCTATCAATATCAAATGTCTCCACAGATCACTGGTGACACACTAGAGACCATAATGGACTGTTTTGGGGTGGAGTTCGTCAATTTTGTTGGTCAGTTTGGCTACGACAGAATCTTGAAAGTTCTCGGACGTCACATGAGAGACTTCCTGAATGGACTTGACAACCTGCATGAGTACCTCAGGTTCAGTTATCCCAAACTTAAACCACCATCTTTTTTTGTGGAAGATGAAACCAAAAACGGATTGACCTTGACCTACCGATCCAGACGAAAAGGTTTCTTACACTATGTGAAAGGTCAGATCCGGCAAGTGGGCAAAGTGTTTTACAATACACGAGTAGATATATTTGTGGTGGCCAATGACTTCAATGAAAAAACTCAAACTATTCATGTCAAGTTTAGACTTTTGTTTGATAACAAGGCATTCCGGGAAGTGTCCAATCACGTGGTGGACAATATCGTTGACAGCATTCCTCTCAGACCAGAACTTCTCTTTGAACTATTTCCGTTTCACATTGTCTTTAGTCGAAAAATGGATATCCGAAGTGTTGGTCCTGGACTTCGTGCAGTGATTCCAAGTGCAGTAGGCAAAAACATGGTGGATCTGTTCTCATTGGAACGACCTTTGACGAGTTTTACTTGGGAGGATGTAAGTGTTCATTGTTTTACTTTGGGAGGATGTAAGTGTTAATTGTTTTACTTTGGGAGGATGTAAGTGTTAATTGTTTTACTTTGGGAGGATGTAAGTGTTAATTGTTTTACTTGGGAGGATGTAAGTGTTAATTGTTTTACTTTGGGAGGATGTAAGTGTTAATTGTTTTACTTGGGAGGATGTAAGTGTTAATTGTTTTACTTGGGAGGATGTAAGTGTTAATTGTTTTACTTTGGGAGGATGTAAGTGTTCATTGTTTTACTTTGGGAGGATGTAAGTGTTAATTGTTTTACTTTGGGAGGATGTAAGTGTTAATTGTTTTACTTTGGGAGGATGTAAGTGTTAATTGTTTTACTTGGGAGGATGTAAGTGTTAATTGTTTTACTTGGGAGGATGTAAGTGTTCATTGTTTTACTTTGGGAGGATGTAAGTGTTAATTGTTTTACTTTGGGAGGATGTAAGTGTTAATTGTTTTACTTGGGAGGATGTAAGTGTTAATTGTTTTACTTGACAGGATGTAAGTGTTAATTGTTTTACTTGGGAGGATGTAAGTGTTCATTGTTTTACTTTGGGAGGATGTAAGTGTTAATTGTTTTACTTGGGAGGATGTAAGTGTTAATTGTTTTACTTGGGAGGATGTAAGTGTTCATTGTTTTACTTTGGGAGGATGTAAGTGTTAATTGTTTTACTTGGGAGGATGTAAGTGTTAATTGTTTTACTTGACAGGATGTAAGTGTTAATTGTTTTACTTGGGAGGATGTAAGTGTTAATTGTTTTACTTGGGAGGATGTAAGTGTTAATTGTTTTACTTGACAGGATGTAAGTGTTAATTGTTTTACTTGGGAGGATGTAAGTGTTAATTGTTTTACTTGGGAGGATGTAAGTGTTAATTGTTTTACTTGGGAGGATGTAAGTGTTAATTGTTTTACTTTGGGAGGATGTAAGTGTTAATTGTTTTACTTGGGAGGATGTAAGTGTTAATTGTTTTACTTGGGAGGATGTAAGTGTTAATTGTTTTAATTTGGGAGGATGTAAGTGTTAATTGTTTTACTTGACAGGATGTAAGTGTTAATTGTTTTACTTGGGAGGATGTAAGTGTTAATTGTTTTACTTGACAGGATGTAAGTGTTAATTGTTTTACTTTGGGAGGATGTAAGTGTTAATTGTTTTACTTGGGAGGATGTAAGTGTTAATTGTTTTACTTTGGGAGGATGTAAGTGTTAATTGTTTTACTTTGGGAGGATGTAAGTGTTAATTGTTTTACTTGGGAGGATGTAAGTGTTAATTGTTTTACTTGGGAGGATGTAAGTGTTAATTGTTTTACTTGACAGGATGTAAGTGTTAATTGTTTTACTTTGGGAGGATGTAAGTGTTAATTGTTTTACTTGGGAGGATGTAAGTGTTAATTGTTTTACTTTGGGAGGATGTAAGTGTTAATTGTTTTACTTTGGGAGGATGTAAGTGTTAATTGTTTTACTTGGGAGGATGTAAGTGTTAATTGTTTTACTTTGGGAGGATGTAAGTGTTAATTGTTTTACTTGAGAGGATGTAAGTGTTAATTGTTTTACTTTGGGAGGATGTAAGTGTTAATTGTTTTACTTTGGGAGGATGTAAGTGTTAATTGTTTTACTTGACAGGATGTAAGTGTTAATTGTTTTACTTGGGAGGATGTAAGTGTTAATTAATTGTTTTACTTGGGAGGATGTAAGTGTTAATTGTTTTACTTTGGGAGGATGTAAGTGTTAATTGTTTTACTTTGGGAGGATATAAGTGTTAAATGTTTTACTTGAGAGGATGTAAGTGTTAATTGTTTTAATTGGGAGGATGTAAGTGTTAATTAATTGTTTTACTTGAGAGGATGTAAGTGTTAATTGTTTTACTTTGGGAGGATGTAAGTGTTAATTGTTTTACTTGGGAGGATGTAAGTGTTAATTGTTTTACTTTGGGAGGATGTAAGTGTTAATTGTTTTACTTGAGATGATGTAAGTGTTAATTGTTTTACTTGGGAGGATGTAAGTGTTAATTGTTTTACTTTGGGAGGATGTAAGTGTTAATTGTTTTACTTTAGGAGGATGTAAGTGTTAATTGTTTTACTTTGGGAGGATGTAAGTGTTAATTGTTTTACTTTGGGAGGATGTAAGTGTTAATTGTTTTACTTAGGAGGATGTAAGTGTTAATTGTTTTACTTGGGAGGATGTAAGTGTTAATTGTTTTACTTTGGGAGGATGTAAGTGTTAATTGTTTTACTTTGGGAGGATGTAAGTGTTAATTGTTTTACTTTGGGAGGATGTAAGTGTTAATTGTTTTACTTTGGGAGGATGTAAGTGTTAATTGTTTTACTTTGGGAGGATGTAAGTGTTAATTGTTTTACTTTGGGAGGATGTAAGTGTTAATTGTTTTACTTTGGGAGGATGTAAGTGTTAATTGTTTTACTTGGGAGGATGTAAGTGTTAATTGTTTTACTTGGGAGGATGTAAGTGTTAATTGTTTTACTTTGGGAGGATGTAAGTGTTAATTGTTTTACTTTGGGAGGATGTAAGTGTTAATTGTTTTACTTTGGGAGGATGTAAGTGTTAATTGTTTTACTTTGGGAGGATGTAAGTGTTAATTGTTTTACTTTGGGAGGATGTAAGTGTTAATTGTTTTACTTTGGGAGGATGTAAGTGTTAATTGTTTTACTTGGGAGGATGTAAGTGTTAATTGTTTTACTTTGGGAGGATGTAAGTGTTAATTGTTTTACTTGGGAGGATGTAAGTGTTAATTGTTTTACTTTGGGAGGATGTAAGTGTTAATTGTTTTACTTTGGGAGGATGTAAGTGTTAATTGTTTTACTTTGGGAGGATGTAAGTGTTAATTGTTTTACTTTGGGAGGATGTAAGTGTTAATTGTTTTACTTTGGAAGGATGTAAGTGTTAATTGTTTTACTTTGGGAGGATGTAAGTGTTAATTGTTTTACTTTGGGAGGATGTAAGTGTTAATTGTTTTACTTTGGGAGGATGTAAGTGTTAATTGTTTTACTTGGGAGGATGTAAGTGTTAATTGTTTTACTTGGGAGGATGTAAGTGTTAATTGTTTTACTTTGGGAGGATGTAAGTGTTAATTGTTTTACTTTGGGAGGATGTAAGTGTTAATTGTTTTACTTTGGGAGGATGTAAGTGTTAATTGTTTTACTTAGGAGGATGTAAGTGTTAATTGTTTTACTTGGGAGGATGTAAGTGTTAATTGTTTTACTTTGGGAGGATGTAAGTGTTAATTGTTTTACTTTGGGAGGATGTAAGTGTTAATTGTTTTACTTGGGAGGATGTAAGTGTTAATTGTTTTAATTTGGGAGGATGTAAGTGTTAATTGTTTTACTTGACAGGATGTAAGTGTTAATTGTTTTACTTGGGAGGATGTAAGTGTTAATTGTTTTACTTGACAGGATGTAAGTGTTAATTGTTTTACTTTGGGAGGATGTAAGTGTTAATTGTTTTACTTGGGAGGATGTAAGTGTTAATTGTTTTACTTTGGGAGGATGTAAGTGTTAATTGTTTTACTTTGGGAGGATGTAAGTGTTAATTGTTTTACTTGGGAGGATGTAAGTGTTAATTGTTTTACTTGGGAGGATGTAAGTGTTAATTGTTTTACTTGACAGGATGTAAGTGTTAATTGTTTTACTTTGGGAGGATGTAAGTGTTAATTGTTTTACTTGGGAGGATGTAAGTGTTAATTGTTTTACTTTGGGAGGATGTAAGTGTTAATTGTTTTACTTTGGGAGGATGTAAGTGTTAATTGTTTTACTTGGGAGGATGTAAGTGTTAATTGTTTTACTTTGGGAGGATGTAAGTGTTAATTGTTTTACTTGAGAGGATGTAAGTGTTAATTGTTTTACTTTGGGAGGATGTAAGTGTTAATTGTTTTACTTTGGGAGGATGTAAGTGTTAATTGTTTTACTTGACAGGATGTAAGTGTTAATTGTTTTACTTGGGAGGATGTAAGTGTTAATTAATTGTTTTACTTGGGAGGATGTAAGTGTTAATTGTTTTACTTTGGGAGGATGTAAGTGTTAATTGTTTTACTTTGGGAGGATATAAGTGTTAAATGTTTTACTTGAGAGGATGTAAGTGTTAATTGTTTTAATTGGGAGGATGTAAGTGTTAATTAATTGTTTTACTTGAGAGGATGTAAGTGTTAATTGTTTTACTTTGGGAGGATGTAAGTGTTAATTGTTTTACTTGGGAGGATGTAAGTGTTAATTGTTTTACTTTGGGAGGATGTAAGTGTTAATTGTTTTACTTGAGATGATGTAAGTGTTAATTGTTTTACTTGGGAGGATGTAAGTGTTAATTGTTTTACTTTGGGAGGATGTAAGTGTTAATTGTTTTACTTTAGGAGGATGTAAGTGTTAATTGTTTTACTTTGGGAGGATGTAAGTGTTAATTGTTTTACTTTGGGAGGATGTAAGTGTTAATTGTTTTACTTAGGAGGATGTAAGTGTTAATTGTTTTACTTGGGAGGATGTAAGTGTTAATTGTTTTACTTTGGGAGGATGTAAGTGTTAATTGTTTTACTTTGGGAGGATGTAAGTGTTAATTGTTTTACTTGGGAGGATGTAAGTGTTAATTGTTTTAATTTGGGAGGATGTAAGTGTTAATTGTTTTACTTGACAGGATGTAAGTGTTAATTGTTTTACTTGGGAGGATGTAAGTGTTAATTGTTTTACTTGACAGGATGTAAGTGTTAATTGTTTTACTTTGGGAGGATGTAAGTGTTAATTGTTTTACTTGGGAGGATGTAAGTTTTAATTGTTTTACTTTGGGAGGATGTAAGTGTTAATTGTTTTACTTTGGGAGGATGTAAGTGTTAATTGTTTTACTTGGGAGGATGTAAGTGTTAATTGTTTTACTTGGGAGGATGTAAGTGTTAATTGTTTTACTTGACAGGATGTAAGTGTTAATTGTTTTACTTTGGGAGGATGTAAGTGTTAATTGTTTTACTTGGGAGGTTGTAAGTGTTAATTGTTTTACTTTGGGAGGATGTAAGTGTTAATTGTTTTACTTTGGGAGGATGTAAGTGTTAATTGTTTTACTTGGGAGGATGTAAGTGTTAATTGTTTTACTTTGGGAGGATGTAAGTGTTAATTGTTTTACTTGAGAGGATGTAAGTGTTAATTGTTTTACTTTGGGAGGATGTAAGTGTTAATTGTTTTACTTTGGGAGGATGTAAGTGTTAATTGTTTTACTTGACAGGATGTAAGTGTTAATTGTTTTACTTGGGAGGATGTAAGTGTTAATTAATTGTTTTACTTGGGAGGATGTAAGTGTTAATTGTTTTACTTGGGAGGATGTAAGTGTTAATTGTTTTAATTTGGGAGGATGTAAGTGTTAAATGTTTTACTTGAGAGGATGTAAGTGTTAATTGTTTTAATTGGGAGGATGTAAGTGTTAATTAATTGTTTTACTTGAGAGGATGTAAGTGTTAATTGTTTTACTTTGGGAGGATGTAAGTGTTAATTGTTTTACTTGGGAGGATGTAAGTGTTAATTGTTTTACTTTGGGAGGATGTAAGTGTTAATTGTTTTACTTGAGAGGATGTAAGTGTTAATTGTTTTACTTGGGAGGATGTAAGTGTTAATTAATTGTTTTACTTGGGAGGATGTAAGTGTTAATTGTTTTACTTTGGGAGGATGTAAGTGTTAATTGTTTTACTTTGGGAGGATGTAAGTGTTAAATGTTTTACTTGAGAGGATGTAAGTGTTAATTGTTTTAATTGGGAGGATGTAAGTGTTAATTAATTGTTTTACTTGAGAGGATGTAAGTGTTAATTGTTTTACTTTGGGAGGATGTAAGTGTTAATTGTTTTACTTGGGAGGATGTAAGTGTTAATTGTTTTACTTTGGTAGGATGTAAGTGTTAATTGTTTTACTTTGGGAGGATGTAAGTGTTAATTGTTTTACTTGGGAGGATGTAAGTGTTAATTGTTTTACTTTGGGAGGATGTAAGTGTTAATTGTTTTACTTTGGGAGGATGTAAGTGTTAATTGTTTTACTTGGGAGGATGTAAGTGTTAATTGTTTTACTTTGGGAGGATGTAAGTGTTAATTGTTTTACTTGACAGGATGTAAGTGTTAATTGTTTTACTTTGGGAGGATGTAAGTGTTAATTGTTTTACTTGACAGGATGTAAGTGTTAATTGTTTTACTTTGGGAGGATGTAAGTGTTAATTGTTTTACTTGGGAGGATGTAAGTGTTAATTGTTTTACTTGACAGGATGTAAGTGTTAATTGTTTTACTTTGGGAGGATGTAAGTGTTAATTGTTTTACTTGGGAGGACGTAAGTGTTAATTGTTTTACTTTGGGAGGATGTAAGTGTTAATTGTTTTACTTTGGGAGGATGTAAGTGTTAATTGTTTTACTTGGGAGGATGTAAGTGTTAATTGTTTTACTTTGGGAGGATGTAAGTGTTAATTGTTTTACTTGAGAGGATGTAAGTGTTAATTGTTTTACTTTGGGAGGATGTAAGTGTTAATTGTTTTACTTTGGGAGGATGTAAGTGTTAATTGTTTTACTTGACAGGATGTAAGTGTTAATTGTTTTACTTGGGAGGATGTAAGTGTTAATTAATTGTTTTACTTGGGAGGATGTAAGTGTTAATTGTTTTACTTTGGGAGGATGTAAGTGTTAATTGTTTTACTTTGGGAGGATGTAAGTGTTAAATGTTTTACTTGAGAGGATGTAAGTGTTAATTGTTTTAATTGGGAGGATGTAAGTGTTAATTAATTGTTTTACTTAGAGGATGTAAGTGTTAATTGTTTTACTTTGGGAGGATGTAAGTGTTAATTGTTTTACTTGGGAGGATGTAAGTGTTAATTGTTTTACTTTGGGAGGATGTAAGTGTTAATTGTTTTACTTGAGAGGATGTAAGTGTTAATTGTTTTACTTGGGAGGATGTAAGTGTTAATTAATTGTTTTACTTGGGAGGATGTAAGTGTTAATTGTTTTACTTTGGGAGGATGTAAGTGTTAATTGTTTTACTTTGGGAGGATGTAAGTGTTAAATGTTTTACTTGAGAGGATGTAAGTGTTAATTGTTTTAATTGGGAGGATGTAAGTGTTAATTAATTGTTTTACTTGAGAGGATGTAAGTGTTAATTGTTTTACTTTGGGAGGATGTAAGTGTTAATTGTTTTACTTGGGAAGATGTAAGTGTTAATTGTTTTACTTTGGGAGGATGTAAGTGTTAATTGTTTTACTTTGGGAGGATGTTAGTGTTAATTAATTGTTTTACTTTGGGAGGATGTAAGTGTTAATTCTTTTAATTATTTGCTTGATAGAGTCAGAGTAGACATAACCAATTGACAGAGATAGGACGGACTTACAGACTGACACAGACTGACAATTAGATAGATAGATAGATAGATAGATAGATAGATAGATAGATAGATAGATAGATGGATAGATAGATAGATAGAAAGTTAGATAGATAGATAGATAGATGACGATTTCCAAAGTAGATATAAATCTGTGAATAGACAAAACTGTAAAACGATTGGTAGACTAGCTCAAAACATCAGCGCGAACAGATAAAATTGAATGTGTAATAGGCTCTACTTTTTAGAAACACTGCTTCTGTCTTTGAGACATGGACAACTTTAGTCCTTACAACATCAGTTACTGTCTTTGAGACATGGACAACTTTAGTCCTTACAACATCAGTCACTGTCTTTGAGACATTTTAGTCCTTACAACATCAGTCACTGTCTTTGAGACATGGACAACTTTAGTCCTTACACCATCAGTCACTGTCCTTGAGACATGGACAACTTTAGTCCTTTCAACATCAAATGATTCTAATAAAGATCTATCAAGCATCTTTGATATTCTGAATAATCTCAGTACGTCCTGTGAAATTAAAATCAAATAGTCTCAGTACGTCCTGTGAAACTAAAATCAAATAGTCTCAGTACGTCCTGAGGAACTAAAATCAAATAGTCTCAGTATGTCCTGTGAAATTAAAATCAAATAGTCTCAGTACTGCCTATGAAATTAAAATCAAATAGTCTCAGTATGTCCTGTGAAATTAAAATCAAATAGTCTCAGTACGTCCTGTGAAATTAAAATCAAATAGTCTCAGTATGTCCTGTGAAATTAAAATCAAATAGTCTCAGTATGTCCTGTGAAATTAAAATCAAATAGTCTCAGTACTGCCTATGAAATTAAAATCAAATAGTCTCAGTATGTCCTGTGAAATTAAAATCAAATAGTCTCATTACGTCCTGTGAAACTAAAATCAAATAGTCTCAGTACGTCCTGTGAAACTAAAATCAAATAGTCTCAGTACGTACTGTGAAACTAAAATCAAATAGTCTCAGTATGTCCTGTGAAACTAAAATCAAATAGTCTCACTTCTTCCTGGGAGACTTCAATCGAATAGCGAAGAAAAATATTTTTGTTAAAAATCTTGACATTTCGCTTAGAGCGCTTATTTTTTCACTTAATAACAACAAATGAATGAAAGATTTAAAAAATGGATAATTTTATCTCACCTGAATTCCCAACCCCCCACGAAACAAATCATGGATAAGCGAATGTATGAATTCACTCAAGAGCATTTACTGGTAGGTCAATACATCAAGACTTACAAGACACTAAGCGAAATGTTCCAGACCGTCTTTGAATGTATTGACGTCTCTGTTGAAGATTTTTTAAGACCAAATTTAATTTTAGAAGGCATTATTTCAAAACTTTATAACGATCAAACTAGAGTTTCCCAAGAGTGGATAATTAGCTAGTAATTATTTTCATCGTTAGAGCCGTTTTTGAGATCCGTGTCGAAGTTTATCGCAGTTCCTATAAATTAGCAAGCTGAATAGAGAATTTGTAACAAGTTTTTTTTTAAAACGACAATTCTTCCTTTATGATGGTAATAACTTTTTGTAAGAGATATTACTCAAACTAATTTTTAAAAAAGAAATATTTTTACCACGCCCCAATTCCTCCCCCCTCCCCCTCCCATCCCGGGAAAATCCTGGTCAAGCACATGTATAAATCTCGTGAAAACAGAAATCATGTTCCAGAAGTCACCCAATGAAACCTACTTAGCCCAAAGATCACCTTAAATGGACCTTAATGTGATAGACCACTTCACATATCTAGAAAGTATACTATCAAATGAGGCATCACTTTCAATGGAAGTTGAAAACCGTCTGGCCAGGGCCAGTAGTGCTTTTGGACGCCTCCAGGCGAGAGTTTAGAGTAGAGGAATAAGTCGCTCCGACTGCCTACAAAAATCAATGTCTACCAAGCAGTGGTTCTCTCAACCCTTCAGTATTGATCTGAGACATGGGTATTATACATCATTGACATACGGTGGCAAGATCACACTACAAACAGCGATGTCCTTGCGAACGCGGACTTCTTATGGTCCGACAATTACGCTGGACAGGACACGTATCCCGTATGGGAGACGAACGTATGCTAAAAGCAGTCTTTTTTGAAAAGCTGAAAAGTGGTCGACCTAACAGAGGTGCCCATCGGAAAGGCTTTAAAGACCAGCTTAGGCGTCAACTTGCTTTAATTGACATAGAAGAGAGCACCTGGTTGCATGCGGCCTCAGAACGAGACACTTACAAAGACCGCGGGAGACACATTGGAGACCAAAAGAAAATCCGCTGCTGGGGACAGACGTGGACTGCGAAAAGAAAATCGAAACCGCTCACCGGCGGACAAAGGTTATGCCTGCGCTAGATGTGGCAAATATGTAGGTCACAGCTGAGGCTGTGTAGCCACGGGAAATACTGCATTCCTAATTAATCTTTGGAATTGAAGACAAGCCTTATTATTATTATATAAATTGTACTTCAAATGCTGGCTCTAGATCTTTAGTATAGAAGTTAAATGCTAGTCCTATAGATCTAGATCTCTGGTATGGAAGTGAAATGCTAGTCCTATAGATCTAGATCTCTGGTATGGAAGTGAAATGCTAGTCCTATAGATCTAGATCTCTGGTATGGAAGTGAAATGCTAGTCCTATAGATCTAGATCTCTGGTATGGAAGTGAAATGCTAGTCCTATAGATCTAGATCTCTGGTATGGAAGTGAAATGCTAGTCCTATAGATCTAGATATCTGGTATGGAAGTGAAATGCTAGTCCTATAGATCTAGATCTCTGGTATGGAAGTGAAATGCTAGTCCTATAGATCTAGATCTCTGGTATGGAAGTGAAATGCTAGTCCTATAGATCTAGACTTAGAAGACGGGGCGCCAAATGTTCCTGGACGTCTAGTGATAGAATGAACTCTTGAATGAAGACTCGAGACTTCCCGCTGACGTCTCTTCAAGATCATGATTGTCTAGACCAAATTGAATTTTAGAAGAAAACTGTTCGTTTATTATAGGCCTAATACTGAAGTAATTTGAGTTTTTAGTCTTGACTAGGAATAAGATGAGTAGTTTTTATTTGTTTTAGTTTTTTTTTAGGCCGACTGATTGAATTGTTCCTGGGGCTGGCCAGACATGTTTCCATTGGATGCCCATTTATGTAGCCTACTGCATTCTCTTTGTTACATTTTAATTTCTTTTGTTGTGTATAGTTAATGCAATCATCTTGTATGGTGAAACGTTGATACTTGTGTTGATGTTGGTGAGAATGTGTTCACAACAATCATTTAGTGTGTTACTGTCTAAGTCTCTTTCGTCAGGGTTAGGGTGTCATTCTAGTGTTAGGACATGATTAGGATTTAGTTATTTGTTTCGGGAATAAGGAGAAAGTTTTACTGAGCGACAAGTGACGTGACAGATAGTTAAACAATAAGAACGCTCTAAGTGACGCTACTTTTTTAAGTATTAAAGTATTTATGATTGTTGGATACTAACGTCGACTATTTCTATTGATTGTTGGATACTAACGTCGACTATTTCTATTGATTGTTGGATACTAACGTCGACTATTTCTATTGATTGTTGGATACTAACGTCGACTATTTCTATTGATTGTTGGATACTAACGTCGACTATTTCTATTGATTGTTTGATACTAACGTCGACTATTTCTATTGATTGTTTGGCATTTCGCCGGTGTTCCAGGATTAGTTGCAGGTTACCTCCCCAGTATGTATTTGACATGGCGGAAGAGCCATAACACTAGTTGAATAAAGCCTTGTTTTAGGTTACTCTCCAGTGTTACATTCATTCTTAGTACAAAGTATTAAACTAGAAATGTTGTATCTAGCTCGCCATTAACTTCTGAGAAGTGGCTGGTTTAGAACATTCTAAAAATGTATCTCCTCAGAGTCTCTCACTGTGAGATGGATCAAAAAACACTGTTAGAAAACTAGATCTAGGTATCATCCAGCTTACTCCAGTGTAGAAAGGAATGCGCAATGTTTAAAAACTCAATCAAAGTTCTTCAGAATATTTACGGTAAAGCAGTGGCGTACCGAGGGGGGGGGGGCGGGGGGGGGGGGGCATCTGCCCCGGGCGCCGGAGAGTAGGGGGCGCCAAAATGGGTATTACCAGTGGCGTCACTAGGCAGGTGCGGGGGGTGAATTTATCAGTCTTCTTGCATCTACTGTCAGAAAGCAGATACTCTGTGATATTTGACGAAACAAATATTATGGACTAATGCTAGATTCAACACCTGATCTAGCACACCGGGAACAGTTATCAGAAGTTATTAGGTTTGTTGATGTTAATTTCAAAACCAAAAAACGGTTAAAGAGTGACATTTTCTCAAGTCACATGATCCCACTCTGTCGTCAAGAAAACGGGCTGTCGACTCATTCTTACTGAAGTTGAAAAACATGGCCAAAGACTATGATTTAAGGGCTGTTACCGCTGAAGAACACATAGACATCTTCAGTTCATAACTGGACTGGCTTCAGACAACGTAAGGCTACGTCTTTTAGAGAAGTCTACTTTATCTTTACACAGCGCTTATGAAGAGGCCAGGCAGCTTGAGTACACCCATAACCTTGCCATGGCTTATAACATCTGCACTGAGTGCAGGGGCAGGCTTTCACCAGCGCCTAAATTGTATCCTGTCAAAGAACACGAGGTGAATGGGCGACTGGTAAAAGATGCTTCTTTGTGGAAATAACCCACACCAGCGATTTAGATGTCGTGCCGTGACGCTACATGCAACGTATGCGGGTAGAAAAGTCATATCCAGACCAACCAAAGAGGAACCCAAATCTGTAACCTCAGCCATACAGGCGATCAGACTACAACTTTAGTTTTGGTTGTCATTGTATAGTCTTGGCTGTCATTGTATAGTCTAGGTTGTCATTCTATAGTTGCCATTCTATAATGTAGTTTGTTAGTTTATAGTCTAGGTTGTCATTCTATAGTCTATGTGTTTCCATGTCGATTCCGTATAACTGGCGATGGAGGTTAATGGTATTCGTGACATGTAGCCGCCATCTTGTTCTATTTAGTTCAATGACTTCCTGTCGGTGTCAGAAGTGAAAGCTCAACATTAATGCAATACAAATCCGATAAGATGTCAGTAATGGTTGGCATTAGTGTCTGCATGTGAGCTGATCACGCCCTCTGCCTGGATACAGCAATTAGTAGGCAGGTGATAGAATAATTAATGTTCGCTTTAAACAAGGGGAGACACTCTAGTTCAATATAAGCATGAACTCAAAGAACTTCTTCCTATGACGTAGATTGTCTTTGTTTACCTCCCTTTGTGTCCTTAGGTCCATGCATTAGTTTATCCTTGGATTTTGGCTATTAATATTCTAGTAATGTTTGTTAATTCTTATTCTCATCATAGGTCACAGAGTACAGCAAAACAGAGAACTTTTTTTACTTTTTGTTAATTACGTAATGGCCAGGTTTTGTTGAGATTTCTTCCAACTCAAATCTAAGCCAAGAAATGTGTAAGGAATGCTCGTTCAACAAATAAAAATGAACTTAATTTTGTATCCTACATCTTATATGTTCAAGTAATGTAATCAATCGTATTAAAAACTTGAAAACAAATGAACATCAACAGAGATGTGGTAGAAATAAAAAAAGTATTTACATTTTAAATAACAGACTTTGTTGAATAATCCAAAGTAAATATAGTCTCTAACAGAGTTACAGTAGAGAATGGCTAAGAAGAATAGAAAAAAATCATGATTAGGGAATAATAAATAATTGATTTCCACAGAGTTGAAGATGTGGAGTAGCCATCAAAAGAAAAAGTGTTGTTTTTTTTTACTGGTCAAATGGAGGTCATTGTTACTTTCCAAAGTCAAGGTCATTGGTTCATCTTTTTGTTACTTCATAGTTAATCGAAAAACAATTTAACAATTTCATTTCGGGTGAATTTGATTCAAACTTTTAATTATTTTGTTTGGGTTTACTTACTGAAGGTGTTTAGGCACTAGTGTTGGGGCACTACACAAGATCTGTTAACCTTCTTTCTCCATTCTTATCTCTCATTTGCCTTTGATATAATTTCATCCGGATGTTCTTTCTGAAAATATTGAAGCCTGCCTGGGTAAACCACTTTTTGATTTTGAGTTTAATGTTTCCACACAAACTGTCTTTTGTAACCTTGTTTTTTTTTACTTTCAAGTGTCTTGTGTTTGTGTAAAACGTCGAAAACCACTTGGCTACCTAGAGCAGAAAGACACACTAAACAAATCAAGAAAACCAGCTCAACAAAATTAAAGGTCTGGGTTCTTCTCTAATGCTTGAGAATCCTTGATCGAAGTACTCTACATCGTCGTTTCAATCGGTTCAATTCTGTCCAGCTACTCTGCCTAAAAAAATACATCATTAAAGCACATAGATCTTCTAGTCTGTTAGAACATATAGATCTACTAGTCTGTTAGAACAATTAGATCTACTAGTCTGTTGGAACATATAAATCTTCTAGTCTGTTAGAACATATAGATCTACTAGTGACGTCTGTAAGAACAATTAGATCTACTAGTCTGTTGGAACATATAAATCTACTAGTCTGTTGGAACATATAAATCTACTAGTCTGTTGGAACATATAGATCTACTAGTCTGTTGGAATATATAAATCTACTACTCTGTTGGAACATATAGATCTACTAGTCAGTTGGAATATATAAATCTACTAGTCTGTTGGAACATATAAATCTACTAGTCTGTTGGAACATATAAATCTACTAGTCTGTTAGAACATATAGATCTACTAGTCTGTTAGAACAATTAGATCTACTAGTCTGTTGGAACATATAAATCTACTAGTCTGTTGGAACATATAGATCTACTAGTCTGTTGGAACATATAAATCTACTAGTCTGTTAGAACATATAAATTTACTAGTCTGTTGGAACATATAAATCTACTAGTCTGTTGGAACATATAAATCTACTAGTCTGTTGGAACATATAAATCTACTAGTCTGTTAGAACATATAAATCTACTAGTCTGTTAGAACATATAAATCTACTAGTCTGTTAGAACATTATGAACATATAAATCTACTAGTCTGTTGGAACATATAAATCTACTAGTCTGTTGGAACATATAAATCTACTAGTCTGTTGGAACATATAAATCTACTAGTCTGTTGGAACATATAAATCTACTAGTCTGTTAGAACATATAAATCTACTAGTCTGTTGGAACATATAAATCTACTAGTCTGTTAGAACATATAGATCTACTAGTCTGTTAGAACAATTAGATCTACTAGTCTGTTGGAACATATAAATCTACTAGTCTGTTGGAACATATAAATCTACTAGTCTGTTAGAACATATAGATCTACTAGTCTGTTAGAACAATTAGATCTACTAGTCTGTTGGAACATATAAATCTACTAGTCTGTTGGAACATATAGATCTACTAGTCTGTTGGAACATATAAATCTACTAGTCTGTTGGAACATATAAATCTACTAGTCTGTTGGAACATATAAATCTACTAGTCTGTTGGAACATATAAATCTACTAGTCTGTTGGAACATATAAATCTACTAGTCTGTTAGAACATATAGATCTACTAGTCTGTTAGAACAATTAGATCTACTAGTCTGTTGGAACATATAAATCTACTAGTCTGTTGGAACATATAAATCTACTACTCTGTTAGAACATATAAATTTACTAGTCTGTTGGAACATATAAATCTACTAGTCTGTTGGAACATATAAATCTACTAGTCTGTTGTAACATATAAATCTACTAGTCTGTTGTAACATATAAATCTACTAGTCTGTTAGAACAATTAGATCTACTAGTCTGTTGGAACATATAAATCTACTAGTCTGTTGGAACATATAGATCTACTAGTCTGTTGGAACATATAAATCTACTAGTCTGTTGGAACATATAAATCTACTAGTCTGTTGGAACATATAAATCTACTAGTCTGTTGGAACATATAAATCTACTAGTCTGTTGGAACATATAAATCTACTAGTCTGTTAGAACATATAGATCTACTAGTCTGTTAGAACAATTAGATCTACTAGTCTGTTGGAACATATAAATCTACTAGTCTGTTGGAACATATAAATCTACTACTCTGTTAGAACATATAAATTTACTAGTCTGTTGGAACATATAAATCTACTAGTCTGTTGGAACATATAAATCTACTAGTCTGTTGTAACATATAAATCTACTAGTCTGTTGTAACATATAAATCTACTAGTCTGTTAGAACATATAAATCTACTAGTCTGTTGGAACATATAAATCTACTAGTCTGTTGGAACATATAAATCTACTAGTATGTTGGAACATATAAATCTACTAGTCTGTTAGAACATATAAATCTACTAGTCTGTTAGAACATTATGAACATATAAATCTACTAGTCTGTTGGAACATATAAATCTACTAGTCTGTTAGAACATATAAATCTACTAGTCTGTTAGAACATTATGAACATATAAATCTACTAGTCTGTTGGAACATATAAATCTACTAGTCTGTTGGAACATATAAATCTACTAGTCTGTTGGAACATATAAATCTACTAGTCTGTTAGAACATATAAATCTACTAGTCTGTTAGAACATTATGAACATATAAATCTACTAGTCTGTTGGAACATATAAATCTACTAGTCTGTTGGAACATATAAATCTACTAGTCTGTTGGAACATATAAATCTACTAGTCTGTTGGAACATATAAATCTACTAGTCTGTTGGAACATATAAATCTACTAGTCTGTTAGAACATATAGATCTACTAGTCTGTTAGAACAATTAGATCTACTAGTCTGTTGGAACATATAAATCTACTAGTCTGTTGGAACATATAGATCTACTAGTCTGTTGGAACATATAAATCTACTACTCTGTTAGAACATATAAATTTACTAGTCTGTTGGAACATATAAATCTACTAGTCTGTTGGAACATATAAATCTACTAGTCTGTTGGAACATATAAATCTACTAGTCTGTTAGAACATATAAATCTACTAGTCTGTTGGAACATATAAATCTACTAGTCTGTTGGAACATATAAATCTACTAGTCTGTTGGAACATATAAATCTACTAGTCTGTTGGAACATATAAATCTACTAGTCTGTTAGAACATATAAATCTACTAGTCTGTTAGAACATTATGAACATATAAATCTACTAGTCTGTTGGAACA
This sequence comes from Biomphalaria glabrata, assembly GCF_947242115.1. Lineage (NCBI taxonomy): Eukaryota > Metazoa > Mollusca > Gastropoda > Planorbidae > Biomphalaria > Biomphalaria glabrata. Next base: position 23,452,194 of record NC_074720.1, read on the forward strand.
TATAAATCTACTAGTCTGTTAGAACATATAAATCTACTAGTCTGTTAGAACATTATGAACATATAAATCTACTAGTCTGTTGGAACATATAAATCTACTAGTCTGTTGGAACATATAAATCTACTAGTCTGTTAGAACAATTAGATCTATTAGTCTGTTAGAACAATTAGATCTACTAGTCTGTTGGAACATATAAATCTACTAGTCTGTTAGAACAATTAGATCTACTAGTCTGTTAGAACATATAAATCTACTAGTCTGTTAGAACATATAAATCTACTAGTCTGTTAGAACATTATGAACATATAAATCTACTAGTCTGTTAGAACATATAAATCTACTAGTCTGTTAGAACATATAAATCTACTAGTCTGTAAGAACAATTAGATCTAATAGTCTGTTGGAACATATAAATCTACTAGTCTATTAGAACATATAAATCTACTAGTCTGTTAGAACAATTAGATCTACTAGTCTGTTGGAACATATAAATCTACTAGTCTGTTGGAACATATAAATCTACTAGTCTGTTAGAACATATAAATCTACTAGTCTGTTAGAACAATTAGATCTACTAGTCTGTTAGAACAATTAGATCTACTTGTCTGTTAGAACATATAAATCTACTAGTCTGTTAGAACATATAGATCTACTAGTCTGTTGGAATATATAAATCTACTAGTCTGTTGGAACATATAAATCTACTAGTCTGTTGGAACATATAAATCTACTAGTCTGTTAGAACAATTAGATCTACTAGTCTGTTGGAATATATAAATCTACTAGTCTGTTGGAACATATAAATCTACTAGTCTGTTGGAACATATAAATCTACTAGTCTGTTGGAACATATAAATCTACTAGTCTGTTAGAACAATTAGATCTACTAGTCTGTTGGAACATATAAATCTACTAGTCTGTTAGAACATATAAATCTACTAGTCTGTTAGAACATATAAATCTACTAGTCTGTTGGAACATATAAATCTACTAGTCTGTTAGAACATATAAATCTACTAGTCTGTTAGAACATATAAATCTACTAGTCTGTTGGAACATATAAATCTACTAGTCTGTTAGAACATATAAATCTACTAGTCTGTTAGAACAATTAGATCTACTAGTCTGTTAGAACAATTAGATCTACTAGTCTGTTGGAACAATTAGATCTACTAGTCTGTTAGAACATATAAATCTACTAGTCTGTTGGAACATATAAATCTACTAGTCTGTTGGAACATATAAATCTACTAGTCTGTTAGAACATATAGATCTACTAGTCTGTTGGAACATATAAATCTACTAGTCTGTTGGAACATATAAATCTACTAGTCTGTTAGAACATATAAATCTACTAGTCTGTTGGAATATATAAATCTACTAGTCTGTTAGAACATATAAATCTACTAGTCTGTTGGAACATATAAATCTACTAGTCTGTTGGAACATATAAATCTACTAGTCTGTTAGAACAATTAGATCTACTAGTCTGTTGGAATATATAAATCTACTAGTCTGTTGGAACATATAAATCTACTAGTCTGTTGGAACATATAAATCTACTAGTCTGTTGGAACATATAAATCTACTAGTCTGTTGGAACATATAAATCTACTAGTCTGTTGGAACATATAAATCTACTAGTCTGTTGGAACATATAAATCTACTAGTCTGTTGGAACATATAAATCTACTTGTCTGTTAGAATATATAAATCTACTAGTCTGTTGGAACATATAAATCTACTAGTCTGTTGGAACATATAAATCTACTAGTCTGTTGGAATATATAAATCTACTAGTCTTTGACTACATCAACATCTAAGTATACCAACACCATTCATATATCAATCTGGCTATTGACCTACTAACGAGTGGACCAGAGGACCCTCTAGTTCTCATCACGTTCTCCCCGCGTGCTACTACGATGCGGGATGACCACACTAGTCCTACCTCCAACTTTGGACTTGTCCAAATATTTAACTGCTCTCGCAACGTCTGCCAGGTTCCTGAGCCTAACATGGCCTACACCCATTGACTTCCCATTCGCCATCAAAACCTCCACAAATCTCCCACCAAACCAACATCTCTAAACCTATCCTTTAACAAATCTCCCACCAAACCAACATCTCTAAACCTATCCATTCACTTCTGCCAGTTAACATTATATGGTACATTTCTGTGTCACTGTGTAACGATCCGGAATCAGCTTGTAGTCGCGACGACTAGTGGACTCTCGACGAACCTCTAGTTATCTATCACTTGACCTCTGCTCAGGCGTTCTGACCACAGTATTAGAATTGTCTTCACTACCTGTTGAATTAATCGGGTAAGTCTTTGGAACCCTTTCACCACAACTGCAGCAAACGATTTATTTCCTTTTAACCGCTGGGCTTCGATTCATCACAGGCTCACTACACGCTGCTGCAACACACCCACACTAGCGACCTTAAAACCTTCAATAACATCCACCATATCATCAGTCGTGCCTCTCTTACTTATTACCAGTTGCTTGTACACATCTCCAGACACATTCTCAAGTATCCTATCTTTTACCAGCAACTCTTTCACTTCTTCCACAGTCTTGCCTACTTCAGCCATTTTCAACCAAATGTCCATCACATTACACAGCTCGGTGACGAAACCCCTAAAATCGTTTTGGCGAGGTTTTACCCGATGAAACCTCTTGCGGCAGGTTTCCTCATTAATATCCGCATGCGGAGTAACACGGACGTCACTTCTTCAGAATTTTCATTTAAGAACAGACTGTCCCGCAGCATACAGTTCCTTAGATATGTTGTTAATTTATAGGACAAGAGCAACGACCATTCCTTTCTATCAATCTTGCATCTTGTCGCGACGGCCTCAAAGTGTGTCAGATATGCCATCAGGTCATCGTCTTCCTTCATACCCTGCAATGTTTTATCCAATGTATCTAGAACATTTCTAGGCCGCACCTCTAGCTGTGTTGCCGCTCCACCAGCCGCTGTTGCTGACTTTTCCTTCATTCTTTCCAGTTCCATCTCCTCCTTCCTGTAAGTGTTTATTGGGATGGATGTACTTTATGATGACAAACTGATGAAGTAATATCCGTGAAGATAACATGTTATAATATTATTGTTATCTTAATTAACTAATCATTCTGCACCTTGCTGTCCCACAACGTAACACATTAGTTACACTGCTGACTCTAGTCTCTAGTGTAGACTTTCTAATCCCAGAACTAACTCCCTGTAGAGACATAAGAAAAGACATAATGAAAGGTCTAGTCCAAAACGCTATGGCAGAGAAACAACTGCGAATTGCAGAACTGTCTTAGATACCCTAAACAGGGCTACACAGACGAAAGAAGCGTTCCACCAGCATACGAACCAAAACTCTCCATAAGCTTCAGAGCAAGGCATCGAAGAAAGGTACATTCATTAAGGATTCCTCTAACACACATTGGTGCTACAATACCAGAACCTACGCACCGACACAGCTCATAGAAAACGACTCACTTTCAACGGAGAAGATTATTATTGAGACTAAAGACTTGAGTTGTTTATCAAGATTCTGATTACTTTAGAGACCTGACTTCTCTAGTAATATTCTGATTACTTTAGAGACCTGACTTCTCTAGTAATATTCTGATTACTTTAGAGACCTGACTTCTCTAGTAATATTCTGATTACTTTAGAGACCTGACTTCTCTAGTAATATTCTGATTACTTTAGAGACCTGACTTCTCTAGTAATATTCTGATTACTTTAGAGACCTGACTTCTCTAGTAATATTCTGATTACTTTAGAGACCTGACTTCTCTAGTAATATTCTAATTACTTTAGAGACCTGACTTCTCTAGTAATATTCTGATTACTTTAGAGACCTGACTTCTCTAGTAATATTCTGATTACTTTAGAGACCTGACTTCTCTAGTAATATTCTGATTACTTTAGAGACCTGACTTCTCTAGTAATATTCTGATTACTTTAGAGACCTGACTTCTCTAGTAATATTCTGATTACTTTAGAGACCTGACTTCTCTAGTAATATTCTGATTACTTTAGAGACCTCACTTCTCTAGTAATATTCTGATTACTTTAGAGACCTCACTTCTCTAGTAATATTCTGATTACTTTAGAGACCTGACTTCTCTAGTAATATTCTGATTACTTTAGAGACCTGACTTCTCTAGTAATATTCTGATTACTTTAGAGACCTCACTTCTCTAGTAATATTCTGATTACTTTAGAGACCTCACTTCTCTAGTAATATTCTGATTACTTTAGAGACCTCACTTCTCTAGTAATATTCTGATTACTTTAGAGACCTGACTTCTCTCGTAATATAATGTGCAGTGTCTCAGTTGTCTTACACATTTTATAAATTAAACATCGCATTTGTCTATCAACATCTATAAAAGAAAGACCACAGTTGTAAGAAAACCTCTGTTGTAAGACCTCTGTTGTAAGACCTCAGTTGTAAGACCTCAGTTGTAAGACCTCAGTTGTAAGACCTCAGTTGTAAGACCTCAGTTGTAAGACCTCAGTTGTAAGACCTCAGTTGTAAGACCTCAGTTATAAGACCTCAGTTGTAAGACCTCAGTTGTAAGACCTCAGTTGTAAGACCTGAGTTGTATATTGCTACACTGTATTCAATGCTGATCAACGTGTATGTCCGTAAAGAAACACTTTGTACTGGACCAAGTCTTGAACGTCTGTGTACAAAGTGTTGTCACATCAAGGGATGATTTCATTCATTTTCTAGTTTCCTTCCACTTCAGGAACGCTTTTATTTATAAGGTTACATTTGCTGCCGTTATTTACAGGTGTCAGCCTGACATGAGCTATTAGAAGGTTTCTTCACATCTTTCTACAGATTTTAATTATTTTTTCTCGCCGTGGATTTAAGAAAATGTTGTGTTGTTTTTTTTTTGTGTGAACATCTAAAACGGATTTTCTTATATTAAAAATTAATTCAAAAAAAATCTTTAATCCAATTGGACACATTGAAATAATATAATATAATATAATATATGATGAATGACATCTTTTCTTGTATTAGTATCTGCCTTTGTTATAAGACATTCGGGACCTAGTTGAACTGAAGGAACTGGCCAATGAGGCAATGTGTTAAAGTCTGGTGTTCAAGTCTGGTGTGCAAGTCTGGTGTTCAAGTCTGGTGTGCAAGTCTGGTGTGCAAGTCTGGTGTTCAAGTCTGGTGTGCAAGTCTGGTGTGCAAGTCTGGTGTGCAAGTCTGGTGTGCAAGTCTGGTGTGCAAGTCTGGTGTTCAAGTCTGGTGTTCAAGTCTGGTGTGCAAGTCTGGTGTGCAAGTCTGGTGTGCAAGTCTGGTGTGCAAGTCTGGTGTTCAAGTCTGGTGTTCAAGTCTGGTGTTCAAGTCAACATCTATATAAATTTTCAACTTGAAATCAATATCTCTCCAAAATTTCAACTTGATATTAACATCTCTCCAAGATTTAATCTTGATATCAATATCTCTCCTAAGATTTTAACTTGATATCAACATTTTTCCAAAATGTTCATACAGTGCGTCAATTCTTCAGAAGGCAGCCGGCGTGTGTATGTGTGATAACATGGCGAGCACATAGCCAGTATAAACAATGCCTCTATTTATATGTTGACTGTGTAAACAGTCTTTCGTGTGTCTTTCCTGTTTGCACACTATCACAAGACTGTACACAATATTCCTCTAACGAAGTCTAACACACCAGCTGTGTACTCCTTAAAGACGTCTAGGAATGTTTTACACTAGTATTTCTTGAGACAGACGTCTGAGTGCATTCCTTCTAGAAACTCTCAGTCAGTGCCCGCCATGTTTTTCCTTGTCTCACTTGTCCACATGCATGTTTTTCTTAGCCTAAATTACTCCCCTTGACCGAGAACATTTTATCACAGACCATCAACCTCTAGGGCTGGATGGTCACCATGACAACTGATACAGCTTTTTTAGATTTATTATATACGTGTTTGTTACAAAGTGATTATATAACAGTTTGATGGGTGTGGGAAGGAGGTTGCGTTTCTTGATAGAGCCAACAGATCAGAGAAAGTACATCAACAAGCTTTTAACACTAATCCTACAAGTGTTTAGACTTTAATGGTTGACTGCACGAGCCAGGAGAGAGAGCTCTGATACACCACATTTAAAGATAACATTGACAACTTTATGACCACTAGATATATCAAATACATCGTCAACTGTATGACACTAGATATGTCAAATACATCGTCAACTGTATGACACTAGATATGTCAAATACATTGTCAACTGTATGACACTAGATATGTCAAATACATCGTCAACTGTATGACACTAGATATGTCAAATACATCGTCAACTGTATGACACTAGATATGTCAAATACATCGTCAACTGTATGACACTAGATATGTCAAATACATCGTCAACTGTATGACACTAGATATGTCACATACATCGTCAACTGTATGACACTAGATATGTCAAATACATTGTCAACTGTATGACCACTAGATATGTCAAATACATTGTCAACTGTATGACACTAGATATGTCAATACATTGTCAACTGTATGACACTAGATATGTCAAATACATTGTCAACTGTATGACACTAGATATGTCAAATACATTGTCAACTGTATGACACTAGATATGTCAAATACATTGCCAACTGTATGATCACTAGAAAGTCAAATACATTGTCAACTGTATGACACTAGATATGTCAAATACATTGCCAACTGTATGATCACTAGAAAGTCAAATACATTGTCAACTGTATGACACTAGATATGTCAAATACATTGCCAACTGTATGATCACTAGAAAGTCAAATACATTGTCAACTGTATGACACTAGATATGTCAAATACATTGCCAACTGTATTACCGCTACATATGACAAATATATAGTCAATTGCATTTCCACTACATGTCGAAAGTATGTCAACTTTCCACTACATATGTCAAATGCTACCTGCAAATGACAACAAATATACAATTGTATACTATTGTCACAGCTTTCCTATTCTATTTATAATTATAACTCGATAGAATCTACCTTAAGTCTCGATACGTCTAGGTGTCCCTGGTTCAGTTCTAGTTAACGAAATAAAACAATGAAACCACTAGATCAAACACATAAACTTTAATCAGCTTTACTGCATATCACACACGCTGGTCTCTCCCTGATCAACCTCTGACAACAAAACACACTTCCGGTCATTCGCGCAGAATGTAAAAATAGATTATACATACATACACACATTCATCCGTGACAACTAGGAAGTGTTTGTTTCCCCCACTTGTTTGACTTGCAGGAACCAAGTCTTTTATTTGTATTGGTTTATTTGGCGCCTATTTACTCGTTCCTATATTACATTGACATTATGGGCCTACAGGAAGTGCTGGATTCAACGAAATGGATGCTTTGGGCTGGAGGCCCTACCTCTTTCAAAATACAAGAAAATAAAAGCAGACCATATTTCTGAAGAAAAAGAGTACTTGTACATTTGTATTCACATGTTAGGCTTTACCTCAATGGCGGATCCAGGAGAGGGGGGGGCGGTAGTGGCGATGCCCCCCCCCCACTCGTCCGACCCACCCCCAATAGGAGGGGGCGGATGAATTTTAGTAAAGAAATCACACAATTTGTATACTAATTTATTAGTTATGTTAATAATCTATACACATTATTTATATTTCAACCTATTTTTAGATTATTTCGCCCCCCCCTCTAGTATGTTGGCCGATTTGTTTGTATGGGGAGGTGGCGATGGCATCAATCTCGCCCCCCCCCTCCACGGGACGGTCCAATGTACTTATAGAAATCACAGCGTGTTAACAGAATCAATTAAATATCTATATAATTAAAACTTGTTATTGGTATTTTAACCGATCTTTATATTATGTCGTTCCCCTTTGAGTGGGGGGGGGGGGCGGTCCTAGTTTTATGGAGAAATCATAGTTTGTGAACAAAATTAGTTGAATTAAAATATAATTTTTATATTATATCGCTACACTTCTGCTATCTTAGCCGATTCGGCGAGGTGAGGGGGGGATTGCTTTTACTCTAGCCCACTGAATGGGGGGGGGGGGTGGCGGTCCTATTTTTATGGATAAATCATAGTTTCTGAACAAAATTAGTTGAATATCTATATAATATAAGCTACATATTGATGTTTTAACCCATTTGTATATTATGTCGCACACAGACTCTGATCTCAAATTTTATCATTAGTAAATATAAAATGAAAAAGGGTTGTACCAGGTGGTAGGGGCGGTATATGCAATCGCCTTCCGCCAATCGGACAAACCAATACATTTTATTTTTGTATTTTAGTTAAGAAATTACAAAATTAAAAAAAAAATATCACCAATATAATTTATATATGCTATAAATTAAATTCTTATATCGAGTCGCCCCACCCCCTGTCTTTAACACCGAAAGCAATCAATATCAGAAATTATAAAAAGGAGTGAGGATTAACGTTTTCGCTCTACCGCCCTCTCCCCTTTCCAGACGAAAACAAGACGTTTTAAAACAGAATAGTCAAATATGGCGACAGACTTTATATAATTGCACACGAATTTATCTTAGTTATTTTAAGAAAGACTTTTGGAAAATTTTCGAATCATACGAAATTTTTCATTATAAGAGTAACAATCGAGACGAGTTCTGAACCCTAATATTATTTTCCTAGTCACCTTTTTCCAACCTTTACTCAAACTGATAATTTTCTATTGTATAAAAAATTGTGGACTATAACTCACAATATTTGAATTCTAAAAATGCAAAAAATTTAGAACAGAATCTAATTGGCGGCGATCCTCAAAGTCTTAATCTAAATATGTGGGGTATCTTATCTTTTCAAGGAACAAATCGGTTGTATTTGCAATGTAGTAAGGGCCTGTAAATTCATATTAGAATATTTTTCAAGTAAAACATTTTCAAAAGGTCCTTTTTGAATGAGATAAATAATGAGCTGTAGATGTTAGGAGAATGCGTTTCTGCTGTGAAGAATACAAGAAAACGCTTTTGGCGTCGGGCACTGGGAAATCTTACAGCGCTGCCCCGCACCCCCTAGCTGTCAAGGGAGAAGCCTTAACATGGCTTCTTGTGTGTGTGTTTTATTCGCCAAAGGTTGAGATACACAGCTTTTTATGAATATATATATTATATATATTTATATATAGTGCCGGTACTCAGTGATTAGGTGCCGGTACTCAGTAGTTGATTGCCTAAATTTTAACTACTAAAAATTAATAATATACGTTAAAACACAAGAAAAGTAATAATTTTTTTCAAAAAGGTGCCTGTAAGCAGTACCGGTGCGTACCGTCATAAAAAAAGCCATATATATATGATATATATATATATAGATAGATAGATAGATAGATAGATAGATAGATAGATAGATAGATAGATAGATAGATAGATAGATAGATAGATAGATAGATAGATAGATAGATAGATAGATAGACTATAAAATAGAAAGTAAGGCGTATGTATGTATGTTTTGTAAAATGTTTTTACATGTTTCAAATGTTCCTTCAGAGTTGAAGATAGTTTACTTCCTAGTCCAAACCTCCTGCAGGACGACGGGGGATGGGAGCGGGCAGGGTTAGAACCCGGGACCATCGATAAATCCAAACGACAGTCCAGCACGCAAACCGCACGACCAGGCAGCCATCCTATGTGTGTATGTATGTATGTCCCGCATCGAAATCAAAGCCGTTTCACCAATCTTGATAAAACTTGGCAGAAATGTTCCTTGGGTACTAACTGGGACGGAAACGTATGTAGTGTAGCCCTAAAACAAACTGAAGACCCTAAAAAAAAAAGTTGACCAACTCTATGAAATATGATAAACTCATCGATCTAGGCCATGTTTACCATGTATAAATCGAAAGGATCTAGATCTAGGTCTAATTTTTAAAACTACACTTAACACATATAGTTTTTTACTTTGACACATGAAAATACAAAATATATATTGATTAACCTTTAAATTTGTGTTTCAAAAGCATTTTTACACAAATTCGTTCCTTAATCTGCGAATTTAGAATTCCTGGCGTACATCACTCTATTCTTAGGTCTAAAACTCTAATTCAACTCTAAGATGATAGAACTTCTCTTCGCACAGATAGTTTTATACTTTAACACATGAACATACTAATTATAAGTCCATTCATTTCATATTTTAACCAAATTAACATTCAAATTTGTTTTTCTAAAGCATTTTCCATACATTCGTTCGCAAAAGCTGCGAAGCCGTGTTGAGATATATTCTAATAGTTTCATTCATTCGCGTACATCTAATTTAAAAAAGGTCACGCATGCGCATAGCGAAGCTTTAACTCACGCGCAGAACGAGCTCTATCTAAGCTAATATTTAACTCTAGATTAGTCTAGATCTAGATTTATCTCTAACTCAAGTTCTACTTTATACTTTAAAACATGAACAAACAAAATTAAGTCTATTCATTTCAAATTTTAATCAAATATATGTAGGCCTATAAGCAAATGTTTTTATTTGAAAAAATGGATTTAAGGCAATTAGCTATTTTGATAGCTCCATTCATAATATTTTTACATTCACGCATTTCGCATTCGCTTTACTTATAACATTATTATTTCGCTTAATTGTTTAGAAAACACTACCAGTGACTATATAGACAGTGATACGCAAATTAAGACCCGCGGGCAATATATGTCTAGTATATATATATTTTGTTATAACTCTGTCGTGCGCACCGCCATTCAGGCTAGTGCATAAAGTGCGCACTTCTAGAAACCAGACTATGAAGGATGTTTACATTAGAAAGGAGAACGATTTCCGCCCAAGTCTAGAGCCGAGATGATGATGCTGTGTTCAAGGCGGTACCCCGTCAAAATAGCACCGACAAAATAGCGCCGACAAAATAACGCAGAAAAAAAATATATTTTTGTCATTTTGAAAGAAATACTTTAGATATCGTAAAATATTAATAGAGCCAATATTTTTTTTTTTAAAGTTATCATAATTTTTCAGTCATTTTGCAGGAAACACTTTAGATATCTTAAAACATAAATAAGCAAAAATAAAAAAAAAGGTTAAATGAATAATTTCAAAATAAAGCATTTATTTACATTATAGAAGTGTAATTAGAAAACACGCAAAGATACTTGTCAAATTTACACACACAAACACACAAACTTTCACAAAGTTAAATTGTAGGAAATGTCACGTAGAAATTCCATCACTGACTTGTTTCCGTACAATGGTAATAACGCTTCAAGTCGTCTGTTAAGTTGGAGGTACTTTGTCTTGCTTGCAGCTTTACTTCATTCTCCAGCATTGTACTTCAGAATCTTGTTCTCACTGTTCTCCTATTCTCTGAGGAAGTGAGAGATTAACTTGTACACAATAGGGTGATGACCGTCAATAGACTGTTGAAATGCATGGTGCCATCCCTCCACTGAATTGTTTGTTCATGGTAGATTGCCCTGCACACGATCTCTAACATTCCATAATGCTATCAGAAATCTTGGAGTCACTCTGCGGTTTCGTCTCTGGTGATATATATATATATATATATATATATATATATATATATATATATATATATATATATATATATATTTATATGCTGTATGCACGGTTATGTTTAGGGTTTACTGGGCGTTAGGGATAGGGTTTGGAAAAAAATCACCCCCCTCCCCCACTCTGGATCCGCTAGTGCTTTACTTATTATGTTTCTAGATATGCTATGATGAGACTTAAATACAATAATTAGTCTCAAATCAAACATAGGACATAAAATTGTGTCCCTAACTGAGGGTGCATTCCGGTATATTAGTATAATATTATACATATATTACACATTACATATATTATCTATTATTTATTATTGCATAAATTATCTATTATTATACCACCCAAGATAGTTACTGTGACAACATATGTAGGTCACTGGTGGGTCTGCGTGGTTACTTGAACTTTTCCTTGCTTTCTAAACTCGAAGACAATGTTGTATGGCACATAGACATCTTGCTCTAAGAATAAGTTGAAAGAGTCTATATAAACATCTTGCTCTAAGAATAAGTTGAAAGAGTTTATATAAACATCTTGCTCTAAGAATAAGTTCAGGGAGTCTATATAGACATCTTGCTCTAAGAATAAGTTGAAAGAGTCTATATAGACATCTTGCTCTAAGAATAAGTTCAGGGAGTCTATATAGACATCTTGCTCTAAGAATAAGTGGAAAGAGTCTATATAGACATCTTGCTCTAAGAATAAGTTCAGGGAGTCTATATAGACATCTTGCTCTAAGAATAAGTTCAGGGAGTCTATATAGACATCTTGCTCAAAGAATAAGTTCAGGGAGTCTATATAGACATCTTGCTCTAAGAATAAGTGGAAGGAGTCTATATAGACATCTTGCTCTAAGAATAAGTTCAGGGAGTCTATATAGACATCTTGCTCTAAGAATAAGTTCAGGCAGTCTATATAGACATCTTGCTCTAAGAATATGTTCAGGGAATCTATATAGACATCTTGCTCTAAGAATAAATTCAGGGAGTCTATATAGACATCCTGCTCTAAGAATAAGTTCAGGGAGTCTATATAGACATCCTGCTCTAAGAATAAGTTCAGGGAGTCTATATAGACATCTTGCTCTAAGAATAAGTTCAGGGAGTCTATATAGACATCTTGCTCTAAGAATAAGTTCAGGGAGTCTATATAGACATCTTGCTCTAAGAATAAGTTCAGGGAGTCTATATAGACATCTTGCTCTAAGAATAAGTTCAGGGAGTCTATAAAGCGTTGAGTTCATAGAAGAAAGAATTCCTGAGGGACGTAGCTAGCAGAAAGCATGACCCAGAAGTCTAAAGAAGTTCCTTGCGACCAGTGTTAGACTAACTGATTACAGTGTTAGACAACTGATTACAGTGTTAGACAACTGATTACAGTGTTAGACTAACTGATTACAGTGTTACACAACTGATTACAGTGTTAGACAACTGATTACAGTGTTAGACTAACTGATTACAATGGTAGACTAACTGATTACAGTGTTAGACTAACTGATTACAGTGTTAGACAACTGATTACAGTGTTAGACTAACTGATTACAGTGTTAGACAACTGATTACAGTGTTAGACAACTGATTACAGTGTTAGACTAACTACTTACAGTGTTAGACTAACTGGATGGCTGCCTGGTCGTGCGGTTTGCACGCTGGACTGTCGTTCAGATTTATCGATGGTCCCGGGTTCAAACCCTGCCCGCTCCCATCCCCCGTCGTCCTGCGGGAGGTTTGGACTAGGAAGTAATTATCTTCAACTCTGAAGGAACATCCGAAACATGTAAAACAAACAAACTGAATACAGTGTTAGGCAACGGATTATATAGTGTTAGACTAACTGATTACAGTGTTAGACTAACTGATTACAGTGTTAGACAACTGATTTAAGTGTTAGGCAACTGATTACAGTGTTAGACTAACTGATTACAGTGTTAGACTAACTGATTACAGCGTTAGGCAACTGATTACAGCGTTAGGCAACTGATTACAGTGTTAGACTAACTGATTACAGCGTTAGGCAACTGATTACAGTGTTAGACTAACTGATTACAGCGTTAGGCAACTGATTACAGTGTTAGACTAACTGATTACAGCGTTAGGCAACTGATTATATTGCTTTAGAAGAAAAAGTATGCGTTTCGTTGTTTTGAATATTCAATGAGATGCGTCTATGTTTAGTCTTTGTTTCCTTAGCAACTTAAACATTTCAACTAGAGATGTGTCTATGTTTAGTCTTTGTTTCCTTAGCAACTTAAACATTTCAACTAGAGATGTGTCTATGTTTAGTCTTTGTTTCCTTAGCAACTTAAACATTTCAACTAGAGATGTGTCTATGTTTAGTCTTTGTTTCCTTAGCAACTTAAACATTTCAACTAGAGATGTGTCTATGTTTAGTCTTTGTTTCCTTACCAACTTTAACATTTCAACTAGAGATGTGTCTATGTTTAGTCTTTGTTTCCTTAGCAACTCAAACATTTCAACTAGACAAGCGTCTATGTTTAGTCTTTGTTTCCTTAGCAACTCAAACATTTTAACTAGAGATGTGTCTATGTTTAGTCTTTGTTTCCTTAGCAACTCACACATTTCAACTAGAGATCTGTCTATGTTTAGTCTTTCTTTCCTTAGCAACTCAAACATTTTAACTAGATATGTGTCTATGTTTAGTCTTTGTTTCCTTAGCAACTCACACATTTCAACTAGAGATGTGTCTATGTTTAGTCTTTCTTTCCTTAGCAACTCAAACATTTCAACTAGAGATGTGTCTATGTTTAGTCTTTGTTTCCTTAGCAACTCACACATTTCAACTAGAGATGTGTCTATGTTTAGTCTTTGTTTCCTTAGCAACTCAAACATTTCAACTAGAGATGTGTCTATGTTTAGTCTTTGTTTCCTTAGCAACTCAAACATTTCAACTAGACCAGCGTCTATGTTTAGTCTTTGTTTCCTTAGCAACTCAAACATTTCAACTAGACAAGCGTCTATGTTTAGTCTTTGTTTCCTTAGCAACTCAAACATTTCAACTAGAGACGTGTCTATGTTTAGTCTTTGTTTCCTTAGCAACTCAAACATTTCAACTAGAGATGTGTCTATGTTTAGTCTTTCTTTCCTTAGCAACTCAAACATTTCAACTAGAGATGTGTCTATGTTTAGTCTTTGTTTCCTTAGCAACTCAAACATTTCAACTAGAGATGTGTCTATGTTTAGTCTTTCTTTCCTTAGCAACTCACACATTTCAACTATTTCTATTAGCCTAGATTTTAGTTCAACTTAAACGCATTTACTTTTGATTGGCCAAATGACATCCAATAAAAACCTACCGGAAATTCTACAAGAAGCCAATTAACTTAATCTCTTTAACCACGTGACAAGCTCAATGTAACTTCAACCAAGAAAATTGCCTGTTTAGTTTGAACTAGTTCCGGTCAGTTGACGTGATAAATGAAATTTAATTGAACGAAACCAGAATATTCCATCGTCTGCTGAATATCTTTGAAATGTTTTCCTTGTAACGATTTTAGAAGGGAAAGAAAAAAAAAACTCTGCTTAGTAAACAAAAGTCCGTAGCAACGGTTTGTTGATAGTCTATATTTAGTCACATCAACAAAATGGCCTCTACACTAAGTGCTGACTTACTGTGTACAAATCAAACTATTGGTGGGCACTCGGCCAGGAATATTTGGCCAATATTGGTCTGCACTTTTGTGTATAAGAAGGAATTGAAAAATGCATCGCAATAGAACAAAGTTTCTTGCAGATGAAAACATAAAGTATCAATCCAACAACACAAGATACTGCAGAAACAAAGAATATAAAAAAAATAAAAGCTACTTTATTTATTCTTATTCATTGGTAACTAGTTACACAGACTAAACATCAGAATACCTAGGTTATACAATAAATGGTTACTGTACTACATTTCAGTAATCTTTTCATTCTGCTGAAGCCATCCGTCTTTTTTTTCCTCCAATGCTTATAGCATGCGCAATACGCTATGGTCCATTCACTTTGGTGACCAGTTGGGGGGGGGGGCGTATAGGAGAAGGTTTCGACGCCTTTTCAAAAGCATTTTTAGCGGCCCCCGTAAGGGGAAAAAGCCGCTATTAGGTTTGTGCAAAATGTCCGTCTGTCCGTCTGTCACACTCAGATCTCGAAAACTAGAAGAGATATGAAAAATATTATTTCATCATTAAATGCGGCTTCAAAAGTTTAGGTGCAACGGCTACTTTTGGTTTTCTAAAAGCAAACCGTTTAATTTATAAAATTAATTATGCGAGCGAGTTTTTCATAAAAATACACCAATTCTAAAACAATTACGTAAATGTAAGGGAGGCAATGTTACAATATGCTAACAAAGATGGACAATTTTTGTGTATTTTCAGTATCACTAAGTCAAATATATTTAAAAAATGTACAGGAAATGTTTACAACAAATATAAATAATAGTTAAAGATGTTTTTTCTGGTCAACTAGCTGCTAAAATTAAAAAGAAAACATTTCTGTTTGTTTATAAAGGCTAATAATGCACTTTGTATGTAAATATTACGCACATTTATTTTAAATGGACTTTTTATGCAGCGATTTTCGTGCAGTAGCGTAACGTCGCAACATGATCGGGTGCTAAACCAATTCCTTAAACTTAAAAAAAAAATCAGATTTTATTTATTTTTTGTTTAGTGCCCCCATCCGAATAAAAGAAGATTATTTTTGTGCGTTTTGTCTGTTGGTCGGTCTGTCCGTCACGATTAGATTAAAAAAACTAGAACTCTAAAAGCAATTGAAAATCTGATTTACCCTTTAATTTTCCTCCCGTAACATCTCAATAGTTTTAATTATCTAAAAATTGATTGTTCCGGATTTTTTTGTGCAAAACTAATCAACCCCAACAAATGTTTGTTTGCTCTTCTAATTTATATTACATTCAATTTCCATGCTTAAACGTTGCAAAAACACATTATCAATAATATGTTGTTCCGTTTTTTATGTAAATAGCATATTAATGCTAAATCAAAATCTCTATACTGACTTATATTTCATTAAGTGTCAAAATGTTCCGGATATTGTTTTATAAAACATGAATTATGCCTAATGATTGTTTGAAATCGCATAATTTACTAATATTACACTTTTATTATTTGACAATGCGTCACTATAATTTGGTTATCAATATCAAATTGTTCCGTATTTTCATCTTTAAACAAATTTTAAAAATATCGACAATAGGTTGTTCAGGGCTTTAAAAAAAAAAGTAATTTACTAGAATTGATTACTGAACATTACTTTTTAGACATTTAATTTTCTTGCTGAAACATAACATAGAAGTTTTGTAATCGATAAAGAATGTTCCGGATTTTGTTTCTTACAAATCGTCGCCAGAAAGTTCCGAATTTTTTTAAAAATCTACTAACGCCAAATGATTGTTTGAACTCCCTCTTCTAATTAATAAACAAATAATCTTCTCATTTACGAAATAATGTTTTTACGGATTTTTATGAAAAATATTTTAACTCACTACTCTCTTACAGTACATTTAACTTTCTACCTAAAACATTAAAAAATCTAATTATCGTTAATATTATGTTCCGATTTTTAAGGAAAACAGAATCCAAACACCAAAGTAAGGTATGAAAATCTCTTCACATGGCTGTAGTACATCTAATTTTTATACGAGACCATCCAAAAAATTTAATTAACGGTATTACATTTATCTGAAATTCTCTTTTTCTTTTACTATTTATACAAACATCCGGAACAATCTATTATATAAACTTTTCAATTGTGTTCATACCTAAAAATTATTGCGATGTTTTGAAACGTAAAATAAAGGTTAATCAATTTTTAATAACTTTTAGTTGTTGTTTTTTTATATTAAGATGACGGACAGACCGACTGACAGACAAAACGCAAAAACAATGCGGCTTTGATCCTCTTTAAATAAATTCTATTAGAACTCAGTGCACCAATGTCTATGAACCCTCGTTAAATATCTAGTGTAAATAAAGACATTTTTTATGGTACCGGTACTAGCCTATTGTGAGGTAATGGAATTTTTTCTTTGACGTCATATGAATGACTCTTTAAATGTAATGCTAAAAGAACGCACTCGGTGCACCAATGTCTATTAACCCTCGAAAAGTTTCTCGGATTAATGAAAACATATTTTAGTCTAACTAAGCCGTGTGACGTAGTGTTTTTTTTTTCCTTTGACGTCATATGGAATGAATTCTTTAAATGAAATGCTAAAAGAACGCACTCGGTGCACCAATGTCTATGAACACTCGATAAATGGCTCGTAATGATGAAGACCATTTTTAGTCTAGCTAGGCCGTGTGACGTAGTGTTTTTTTTTCCTTTGACGTCATATGGAATGAATTCTTTAAATGAAATGAAAAAAGAACTCGGTATAGTAATGTTTATTAAGCCTCGTTATGTGACTCGCGTTTAAAAAAGGAATGATATCTTGATTTAGATCTAATCTAGATTTTTTAAACTAGATCTAGATTTTTATTACAGTATATCTAGATCTGGATTTATATTCTAATTAAAATTATTTTAGAGTCTTGATCTTCAATTTCTAGATCT
Organism: Biomphalaria glabrata; assembly: GCF_947242115.1. Taxonomy (NCBI): domain Eukaryota; kingdom Metazoa; phylum Mollusca; class Gastropoda; family Planorbidae; genus Biomphalaria; species Biomphalaria glabrata. The sequence goes on from NC_074720.1 coordinate 23,470,328, forward strand.
AGTTAAGACTAAAATAGACTAGATTAAGATGTAGAATTTCAATTTCTAAACTTAAAGTGTAAAAAAAAGTGTAGATTTTCATTTCCAAACGTTTTGATCAATATTGCAATGTTTTAATATACTAAAACTAATCTACTATTTTTTATTTCATTTAAATTTACGGCAAATGAATCTTTGAAACATTATTACTTTTGACCATCAAAATTAAATCACCTCTTGAATATTATTTGCGAATATGCAGATCCGACCGGGATCCGACTTCAATGTGGGCCGCCTCTGAGTTTGTGTAACACAAACTCTCTTTGTAATCTTGTTTTTTCTAAAGTTGCTCGAGTCTGTCTTTGAACTTGAGACTCCCAGATTGAAGGCCGACTTATTAGCCACTGAGCCATCCATGTAGTTATAAAAATATTAGGTTTTATTGAAAATTTCAGCAAACGACCTAAATTTGTTATGTTCAGGATTGTTTTACACAAAAAATAAATAATATATATCGATAATAGGTTGTTCCTCGTTTGTTTACATGAAAAGTACATTAACGCCCTACGATTGTTTGAGCTCGCTTAGTTCACTTCTAATACATGAACGCCCTACGATTGTTTGAGCTCGCTTAGTTCACTTCTAATACATGAACGCCCTACGATTGTTTGAGCTCTCTTAGTTCACTTCTAATACATGAACGCCATACGATTGTTTGAGCTCGCTTAGTTCACTTCTAATACATGAACGCCATACGATTGTTTGAGCTCGCTTAGTTCACTTCTAATACATGAACGCCATACGATTGTTTGAGCTCGCTTAGTTCACTTCTGGTACGTTTCATTTTCTGACCAAAACATTAAAAAAAAAATATTCGTTATCGATAATAGGTTGTTAAGTTGTTTTTTTCTCATACTAAAAACAGAATTAACGAATTGACGTCACATGATTATTTATAACCTCTGTTCTTACTATTATAATTGATTTTCTTGAAAGACGTTTCAGATACGGTTCGATGATTTGTCTGAGAAGCTTGAGAGATCAAGAGTTCCTATTGGTGTAAATACTTTTAGAAATGATGCGCAGATGTTTCTTTAAAACTCTTCATTCAAATTCTCAGAATTACAAAATGTTTGAATCCAGCAGTGCGCGGGTAACTGATGGACGGGAATGTAAACAGTTGTCCCTCTTTGAAGTCATTCGGAACCGTTTCATTGATAAAATACACATTATGGCCTGTAAGAAATGTAAAGCCAAAATTAATTTTACATTAATGAAACGTTTTTAGACCACTCTAACGATCTACCTAGAGTTTCCCTGTGCAGCCAATAAGCTCTTGTTTTTGTCATGTAATACATAAACCAATATACCTTGAGATTTGGAAGAAAATCTTGAGAGTAGAGGTTAGGTTGTTTTTAAGTGGATAACTAATGAACACAGAATGATTGTTTGAGGTCGCTCTCCTGAATTAGAGATTATTTTTTGGTCAGAAGGTCCAGATGGACTACAGAAGTGTCAGTATCGATGTTCGTTTATAAAAGCTAAGTATGCCAAGTGTATGAACACATCATGCACATTATTAGAGTCTTATCGTGGTTCCCATTATTCAAGATTTACATGTCTGTTGGTATTTCGTTAGGGTGATACAATTTTTTAATCAAAAAAAGAAAATGGCTTGAATTTTTCTAATCCATGGACACATCCATTTATAATCTCGTTTTTTTGTTTGTTTGATTTTGTTGCGTTTTTGTTTTTTTGACATCGCGTCCTAAACAGAACTGAATGCTTTGTAGTGATCTGTTCCATAGACGCTTGAGATCTTCACATTTAGGAGTGGGCCATGGGTTTTTACCTGCAGTGTCTTAAAATCAATGTCATTGAATGTGTGACGTAATGTCCTCCTCAGATTCTCCATCACACGAATAATGTGTTTCAACTAGTGGCCAGATCTCCAGTTACTCAGAAGGAGGAAACTGAAGTCATTATTTCTGATGATATCAATAAAGGTAGTTTGTTTTAGTGTGACCTTTACCACGTGACACTAATTAGACTCTCATCCTGTTAATCAAACTAAAATATTTGTTTCTTTAACTAAATGTCTAATTCTTTGCTAAGTAAAGCATCTCTTATTTTATTATATATATTTGTTTTTTTTAACTAAATGTCTAATTCTTTGCTAAGTAAAGCATCTCTTATTTTATTATATATATTTGTTTTTTTAACTAAATGTCTAATTCTTTGCTAAGTAAAGCATCTCTTATTTCTTGACATATATATGGCCATAACCCAAGCCGAAATAAATAAAATCCCAACCCGCAAAATGTGTGTGTGTATGTGGGTTACTGTAGTTTTGTGTTTTTATATATAAAGCAAACATAGTCCCACAATTCCATGATCGTACTCACGAGGGGGGTTTTGAAGTTTACCTTCTCCCTTCAACACCTTTCCATCAGAACTATGGTGACCAAATTCTATTTGCGTATACAAGTGTGGTTTTGAGGTGAAATCCGCTACAATTCAAACAAAACTTAAACAAAAATACAGTCCCCACATTCCAATCCGCAAGGGAAGGGGCTATGTTAAAACTCTCCAATCAACAAACAAACAAAGCAAAAACTACAGGAACCCACGAGCGTACTTTTAGTGGTTTTGAATGTAAAACTTCACTCTAATCTGGACTAAAGCACCAGTCACCGAATCCCAGTAAAGCAGCCAGGGTTTGGTTTGTTTCTTAAGTTATCCCTCGCCTTTCAGTAAAAAAACAATAGAAAAACTGCAGTAACCAATTAGCACGAGCGTTGCTTAGCGGGATTTTAGGTCCGCCCCCCCCCCCAATAAAAAACGAAGTAATAATCAAGTCACCGAATGACATTTGAACATAGAACGTTTTTTTAGATCAAACTCCCTTCACCAATTAAAAAAAATGCAATTGTTATGATCGTATTCAGGGGTTTTTAAAGTAGTGTGACCAAATCCCAAGCAAAGGGAGGAGACTTGTCCCACACACAAAACACTAAATCAAACTAGAGTTACCCCATGAGTGTAATAGTGAGGGATTTCGACATTTACACCCCCCCCCCTCTAATTTTGCTCTGTTTTCCTAACAGTTGCTGCACTCCATGTTAAAGCAAATCTACAATAATTCAATTCACGGATTCAAAACAAATTGCTACTTACTACAGTCATTGGAGGTTCAAGCCTACCCCAAATATAACATTTCACACATTAATCTGTTTTTCTACCAATCGCTGGACTCCATTAATAATGTGCAGTGAATAGCAGAATTGATATTTGACCTACAATTTTTGTTAGAAGACTAGAAAAATATTTCGCTGTAGACCCCCCCCCCCCTCAGAAAATACATTTTATAAGTTCAGAATACAAGAAATACTGCTAGACAGCTGGACTCCGGCCCGGACCTCGGTGGAGGAGCTATCAGCGCTCCCCCTGTCTGGTAAAGGGAGGGTATCTACTCCACTTCCTCTACTTGTTCTAGATAAGTTGAGTTCAATGGACTAGTCGGCTAGCCACTGCACAACCCATACGACAGCACTGGGCCCCGCACCCTCAAAGGACCCGCGCTAATTCTAAATGTAAATTATTAAATTAATCCATTTTATAACTTATAACCGAATTCCTGATATACCAGGAGCTCCTTGAAATCTCCTGAAATTGTAAAATATACGAAAAAGTCATGGAAATCTCCGCAAATAATTAAAATCTTTTGAAAATTAAAAACAAAAATTCCTGAAATTTATAGACGAAAAATTGTCATTTCGGGGTGTCATTCAAAATGGAAAACGCCAATCCTACGCGCGATGAAAAAAAAGGACATTATGCAATACCCGTAATTGTAGAATCTAGTGAAAGAAGCTTCTCGCGCCTCAAACTAATGAGGTCAACTATTCTCGAAGATAGATTGCAACATTTGGTAATTTTGCTATTGACCCTGATCTATGTAGGAAACAGAATTCTTATGATATACTGTATGACTTCGCTACACGCAAGGCTCGTAAAGTAATTCTGTAGGTAGTAAAGAAGGAATAAAATGCAGAGACGAATTTATTTTCTAATACAAACTTTTAAATTTCACTTATTATCCGTATCCCTACCTAAACTTGGCCCCGCCAAATCCCTTTCGCATAGAGCCCCACAACGGTTGAGTACGGCCCTACTATGTAGTGACGGGTGAATACAGAGTAGATTACTTGTCCTCCTCCCCCCACCCTCTTTTTTTTTTCGCCGCTAAAACTACGTGGGGTAAAAATAAAAAAGAATGATCTTTCCATGACTTCTTGGTCATAACCGTTAAGTCCGGCCCTGCTATTTTGTGACGGGTAAATATTACTTGTTCTCCCCCCCCCCTCTTTTTTTTCGTAGGGTAGCTCTAGTCCGACTTGCAGAAATAAAAGAGTGATCTTTCCTTTACTTCTTGTCTAAACTCTTCAGTCATGAGAATTATATATACAGAGAGATTTTTTTCTTATTTAGATCCAACATTCGATGAAGGTGTGATAGGTTCCAATGTGCTTCATTTAAAAGGCCAAATGATGTACATGACTGAGTGGGATTGTATTATGTTCCTAGGCACACCTATGTAAGTACACCTATGTAAGTACACATATGTAAGTACACCTATGTAAGTACACCTATGTAAGTAGCAATACAAACAATTTCCATTATTCATCAACAAATCATTAGCCAATAACATGTCCACGTCCCGAAATGTCCACGTCCCGAAATGTCCACCTAAACGTTGGTGCAGAGAGTGGAGAAGATGTCAAAAAGAGAAAAAAAAAACTTTCCCTGGACGTTGTCTCTCTCTGTGTGAGTTTCCATGGGCCAGGAAACAACAGACGTTCCTTTCCAGCTGTATGTGAGTTTCCATGGGCCAGGAAACAACAGACGTTCCTTTCCAGCTGTATGTGAGTTTCCATGGGCCAGGAAACAACAGACGTTCCTTTCCAGCTGTATGTGAGTTTCCATGGGCCAGGAAACAACAGACGTTCCTTTCCAGCTGTATGAAGTGCCAGCCATGGGGACAAGGCTTCTATCAATTCACTCTGTCTGTCTGATGAAAAGTTTCTACACACTCAATCTCGGATCAAGCTGGAATTCTCCACAATTATTTCCTTTACCTGACAACACAAGAATCAATCAAAACAAGGTTACAACTCAAAATCGGCCCCCGAAGTGGTCCGCCTGGCATGTTTCGTTATTTTCGGAAAGAATATCAGAATGAAATACTGATGCCCATTTTAAAGACTTGGTCAGTGTGTGTTGTTTCGCCCATTCATTTCCAGGCCCTATGCTGCAGAAGTCTTATCAATGCGCATCTCTTAGTCAGCGACACTTCCTCTGCCCCCCTGTCAGACCGATAGCACTTCCTCTGTCCCTGTCAGACCACGAGCACTTCCTCTGTCCCTGTCAGACCACGAGCACTTCCTCTGCCCCTGCCAGACCGTGAACACTTCCTCTGCCAGACCGCGAGCACTTCCTCTACCCCTGCCAGACCGTGAACACTTCCTCTGCCAGACCGCGAGCACTTCCTCTACCCCTGCCAGACCGTGAACACTTCCTCTGCCAGACCGTGAGCACTTCCTCTGTCAGACCGTGAACACTTCCTCTATCAGACCGTGCTCTATCGTGTGAGCACTTCCTCTGTCAGACCGTGAACACTTCCTCTATCAGACCGTGAGCACTTCCTCTGTCAGACCGTGAGCACTTCCTCTGTCAGACCGTGCTCTATCGTGTGAGCACTTCCTCTGTCAGACCGTGAACACTTCCTCTATCAGACCGTGAGCACTTCCTCTATCAGACCGTGAACACTTCCTCTGTCAGACCGTGAGCACTTCCTCTGTCAGACCGTGCTCTATCGTGTGAGCACTTCCTCTATCAGACCGTGAGCACTTCCTCTTTCAGACCGCGAGCACTTCCTCTATCAGACCGTGAACACTTCCTCTATCAGACCGTGAGCACTTCCAATATCAGACCGTGAGCACTTCCTCTATCAGACCGTGAGCACTTCCTCTATCAGACCGTGAGCACTTCCTCTATCAGACCGTGAACACTTCCTCTGTCAGACCGTGAGCACTTCCTCTGTCAGACCGTGAACACTTCCTCTATCAGACCGTGCTCTATCGTGTGAGCACTTCCTCTGTCAGACCGTGAACACTTCCTCTATCAGACCGTGAGCACTTCCTCTGTCAGACCGTGAGCACTTCCTCTATCAGACCGTGAGCACTTCCTCTATCAGACCGTGAGCACTTCCTCTATCAGACCGTGAACACTTCCTCTATCAGACCGTGAACACTTCCTCTATCAGACCGTGAGCACTTCCTCTATCAGACCGTGAGCACTTCCTCTATCAGACCGTGAGCACTTCCTCTATCAGACCGTGAGCACTTCCTCTATCAGACCGTGAACACTTCCTCTGTCAGACCGTGAGCACTTCCTCTGTCAGACCGTGAACACTTCCTCTATCAGACCGTGCTCTATCGTGTGAGCACTTCCTCTGTCAGACCGTGAACACTTCCTCTATCAGACCGTGAGCACTTCCTCTGTCAGACCGTGAGCACTTCCTCTGTCAGACCGTGCTCTATCGTGTGAGCACTTCCTCTGTCAGACCGTGAGCACTTCCTCTATCAGACCGTGAACACTTCCTCTATCAGACCGTGAGCACTTCCTCTATCAGACCGTGAGCACTTCCTCTATCAGACCGTGAACACTTCCTCTATCAGACCGTGAGCACTTCCTCTATCAGACCGTGAACACTTCCTCTGTCAGACCGTGAGCACTTCCTCTATCAGACCGTGAGCACTTCCTCTATCAGAAAGTGAGCACTTCCTCTATCAGACCGTGAACACTTCCTCTGTCAGACCATGAACACTTCCTCTATCAGACCGTGAGCACTTCCTCTGTCAGACCGTGAGCACTTCCTCTGTCAGACCGTGCTCTATCGTGTGAGCACTTCCTCTGTCAGACCGTGAACACTTCCTCTATCAGACCGTGAGCACTTCCTCTATCAGACCGTGAACACTTCCTCTGTCAGACCGTGAGCACTTCCTCTGTCAGACCGTGCTCTATCGTGTGAGCACTTCCTCTATCAGACCGTGAGCACTTCCTCTTTCAGACCGCGAGCACTTCCTCTATCAGACCGTAAACACTTCCTCTATCAGACCGTGAGCACTTCCTCAAACCGTGAACACTTCCTCTATCAGACCGTGAACACTTCCTCTATCAGACCGTGAGCACTTCCTCTATCAGACCGTGAGCACTTCCTCTATCAGACCGTGAGCACTTCCTCTATCAGACCGTGAGCACTTCCTCTATCAGACCGTGAGCACTTCCTCTTTCAGACCGTGAGCACTTCCTCTATCAGACCGTGAGCACTTCCTCTTTCAGACCGTGAGCACTTCCTCTATCAGACCGTGAACACTTCCTCTGTCAGACCGTGAGCACTTCCTCTATCAGACCGTGAACACTTCCTCTATCAGACCGTGAGCACTTCCTCAGACCGTGAGCACTTCCTCAGACCGTGAACACTTCCTCTATCAGACCGTGAGCACTTCCTCAAACCGTGAACACTTCCTCTATCAGACCGTGAACACTTCCTCTATCAGACCGTGAACACTTCCTCTATCAGACCGTGAGCACTTCCTCAGACCGTGAGCACTTCCTCAGACCGTGAACACTTCCTCTATCAGACCGTGAGCACTTCCTCAGACCGTGAGCACTTCCTCAGACCGTGAACACTTCCTCTATCAGACCGTGAACACTTCCTCTATCAGACCGTGAGCACTTCCTCAGACCGTGAACACTTCCTCTATCAGACCGTGAGCACTTCCTCAGACCGTGAGCACTTCCTCTGCCCCTTGCCAGACCATCTATATCTAAGAGATTCTAAAAGTCTTTAAATATTTTGCTCTATTTCATTTGTTAATTTTGAAGGTGATGCGAGTATAAAAAGTGGATACGACCCTCCCCCTCCTAGGTTGGTCGTACAAGCTATCCCTAGTCTACATTATTCCAAATTGTGACTCAATATACCAGTGAGTTGACAATGTACAAATTAATTAGCAATATATATGCAACATGTCCATTGCGCGTTGCAATTGGATAAGATACCAAATTGTTTAAATATTTAAAAAAAAAAGAAGAGTAGAAGAGGTATGTATAACCAAGAATAAAAACACAATTTTAATATAATGATGCAAGAGAAACAAATCCCAGTGAGACTGAAGTGAAAACTTTGTACATAGGAACTAAAAGTTTACATCAAACTAAACTAACACAAATTTTACACTACATTAAAATACTTTTGCATTTACACTATACTATACAAAGTACATTTACACTATACTATACAAAGTACATTTACACTATACTATACAAAGTACATTTACGCTATACTATACAAAGTACATTTACACTATACTATACAAAGTACATTTATATTATACTATACAAAGTACATTTACACAATACTATACAAAGTACATTTATATTATACTATACAAAATACATGTACACTTAATGAAGCTGACGGTTTAGTGTGACAACTTTATTTCTCTTTTCTAGAATGAACTCACTGGACGACATGTTCCGGATTGGTCTGTATATTAATGACTTAAGCATGCATGACTCAAGCAGAGATCTGGTTTTAGCTGGTACTCAACAATCAGCCGAATTAAAGTTAGCATTAGACCAGGTCAGTTGTAAACATAGACATATCTGTTTGGTCACTTTTTAGACCATGTCAGTTGTAAACATAGACGTATCTGTTTGGTCACCTTTTAGACCAGGTCAGTTGTAAGCATAGGCAAATCTGTTTGGTCACTTTTTAGACCAGGTCAGTTGTAAAAATGTACAAACCTAATTGGTCAGTTATATCTAAAGTCAACAATTTGGTTACATACTTATATGTCTAATCCTGTTTTTAAAACATCACTACTTTGTATGCCGCTATTTGGCGCTAGGGATCTAAATTTTGGGAACAAAATGGAAACAATGAACAGAAAGGAAACGATGACACTATGCCTTGGGAACAGAGTAAAGAAGGAAAACAGTGAATATGGGATGGGAACAATGAACTGAGAAAGGGAACAATGAATCTAAACAAAAAGAACATCAAACAGAAAGGGGACAATGAATATAAACAATAAAAACAATGACTCTCTTTACTACACAAAAATGTGTATTAAACATAGACTATATATATATAAATATACTTATATAGTCTATGGTATTAAATAAACATAGACTATATAGATATACTTATATATCTATGGTATTAAATAAAACGCTGACTGTAGTGATTAGAGAAAATAAAAAGGCAACTAAAATGTATGTAGAAACACACCGTAAACCATATCCTCTTTGAATGCCCCTCCCTAATCCACCTTAGGCAGACCCTACTTCCACTACAGCCCAACATAACCAACACCCTGTACGGCAGTGCTGAACAACTGAAGAAAACAGCACACTTTTTTTCCTTGGCACAGTCTGCAAAAGAGCTCACAGCTCAGCAGCAATAAAGCTGGCTAGAAGAAGAAGAAGAATGGTATTAAATAAAACGCTGACTGTAGTGATTAGAGAAAATAAAAAGGCAACTAAAATGTATGTAGAAACACAAGAGCAGCATGTAGAGCCAGCTTCTATTCACAATGATACATACATATATTAAACATAAATGAATAACAGCACCAGGGACCAAGTTTTTAAGAGAGAAAGTAGGGAATTAAAATGCTACGAAAATAAGGGCATGCGCCGACCGAGGCTCGAACCTGTGACTCTGGATTCGACACCACCGCCTAGCGATAACGCACCAAGCGAAACTAGCCTCTAGACCATCGGAATGTCCAAAAAAAAAACATTCTTCTGATCCAGAGTCATTTCGTCCGTATGCAAAATACCACCCCAGATAGCCCCTCCCCACCCTCGCAGCATCCGTTCACTAACAACTTCGAGAGAGCCGACACAGACAGCCGTTAGGCATGTATTAGACAAACGATGGCTCTATCTAATTGTATATCTCTCACAAAGACAAGTGGACAACATAAACACATGACATTTAGAAGCTTCAGTGGGTGTCATTTCGCCCAAATTACCACCCCAGTGGTCAAAGGTCACAAGCCCCAGATAGCCTCTCCCCACATTCCGATGGTCTAGAGGTAATTTGCATACGGGCGAAATGACTCTGGATCAGAAGAATGGTTTTTTTTTGGACATTCCGATGGTCACTACTTTCTCTCTTAAAAACTTGGTCCCTGGTGCTGTTATTCATTTATGTTTAATATATGTATGTATCATTTGTTTCAGCACCTAGCTTCAACTCTTTATGTTCTATTCACAATGAATGTATTCACTAGGAGCAAGAAAAAAGTCGCCTCTTGGAACAGAGCATGGTCAAGCTGGACCAAGAGATGCAGAGAACAGATGCCCTCTTGTATCAAATGATTCCAAAACCTGTTGCCGATAGACTTCGTCGGGGAGTACCTTCAGTAGAGACGTGTCAGGTCAGTTGGATATTACTCACATTTGTAGACTTCATCCCATTCAATCTTTTATCTTTTTGATTCCACAAAATATTCATATAGACACAAAGAACAAAACTCACTTGCATGTCTTAGAATAGAGCCAGAAACCAACTCTTACAACTGACTCAAATAGTTTCCAACGAATCCCGAGTTCTAGTCACCATTTCTCCTCCGCTCCAGAAGAGACGCCATTGTCCACAGTGAAGTTTTGTATTCTTATAGAAACATTTTACTGTGATCTGAGCTGGAGCGAGACCAATTGTCCTAGACGACCTGGATACTGACCGGTGACTTGGCGACGAGCTATTGGTCTCCACTGACCACAGGTTGCCACGTCACAGGTCAGTGTTCAGGCCTAGTATGACGAACGATTGGTCTTGGCTTGAGAAATCATCCTTCTGACGTCTACAATGCACTTTTTTTTCTCCTAAAAAGAAGAGCGCGGGTCAAAATAAGTAGGAGTGGCTCGGGCCGATATTAAAGTGTTTTGTTTTTCTTCTTGAACGCAGAGTTAAGTAATGCTTTTCTCTTGATCTACTAGTTTGCTAGTTTAAAATATTGAACAAATAAAATTTAGTAGTTAAATAATGAAGGAAGCAGCACTGGCCAATACAAAAATGCGAGAGGCATTCGAGGTACAAAGAGCCGCTTCTGTAATATCGTTCGTCTGCGTGTCAAGGAAGACATCTTGTGTGGACATCAAATACCGGTATAGGCAATTGTAAAAAAAAAGGTAGCCAATATGTCAAGGGTAAACAAAGATTCCTTGATCCCTCTTGACACGGGTAAGATGTTCCTATATACCTCTTGACAGTGGCGTCACTAGGGGGTGCGGGGGGTGCTGTCCGAACCGGGTGACAGCTTTGGGGGGTGACACCCAAGTAAAAAAAAATCACTTTGTGAATAACTGACAATAAAAAAAAAATAAATGACAGTGGCCAAATATTGGAACATGTTATTCACAATGAATCAATAGATCTATCTACTTTTCTTTTTCATTTTGACTAAACATATTTTAATTTTCTAATGAAATTCTATCAAAAGGTTTAAAAACTATATCATACTTAATGCCAGAAGGAAAACGTGAAACCCTACTTTCATTGTATACCAGCTGCATGTGTGTATATGAACACTGCTTTGATTCAAATAAATGTTTTAATTGAATCTATTGCATTAGTAACTAAACTAACACCGTAATATCAGGATGCCAACCAATAGTCACTGTTGAACAAATGAAGACATTCTTCAGTCATAAATATTGAAATCTCACGTTATTAATGTAAATTTTCTAGAATTGGAAAGTCAATAACTGGCTAGTGTTAAGAGATGGTTCTGATGCTTACTAATGGGGTTTCTAATTAGTCACTTCATAGCAAAAAACATTTTATTCTTTGGTTGTATTGAAATGAAATAGAAATGTGTAACTTAATTTAATGTGTGGTTGAAATAAAGTCCGAAACTGGAATATTAAAAGTCGTAGGAAGAATTTGTCTGGATGGGAAAATCGGTAAACAAGAGCTCCGGGTACTACTACAATAGACAAGGAAATCGTTGCTAGGATTGATGTCAAGAAGAAAAACAATGAAAGGTTATAGTGCACGGACTGTTTCTATAAAAGCAGAATATTTGACATTTTGTGACCATATTAACAACGAGTCTTTATTGAATACAGAATTTCCAAGAGATGATGGAAATGTTATTTAGATAAGACCCATTGCTGAGAGTACATTTGTCATGTTAAAGAGTTTATAAATGTTTTAGCAAACGACGTAAAAGATATTAGTCAGAATGACTGTATTGTATTTTGTTTGACTACACACATGACATAGCACACCTGACATAGCACACACTGATCACATTCAGAAGTTTACACGATTTTAAGGGAGACCAAAAAAAGTTGAGCAGATCAACTTAATATCTTAATATGTCTCAACTTAATATCTTAATATGTCTCAACTTAATATCTTAATATGTCTCGACTTAATATCTTAATATGTCTCAACTTAATATCTTAATATGTCTCAACTTAATATCTTAATATGTCTCAACTTAATATCTTAATATGTCTCGACTTAATATCTTAATATGTCTCAACTTAATATCTTAATATGTCTCAACTTAATATCTTAATATGTCTCGACTTAATATCTTAATATGTCTCAACTTAATATCTTAATATGTCTCAACTTAATATCTTAATATGTCTCGACTTAATATCTTAATATGTCTCAACTTAATATCTTAATATGTCTCAACTTAATATCTTAATATGTCTCAACTTAATATCTTAATATGTCTCAACTTAATATCTTAATATGTCTCAACTTAATATCTTAATATGTCTCAACTTAATATCTTAATATGTCTCGACTTAATATCTTAATATGTCTCAACTTAATATCTTAATATGTCTCAACTTAATATCTTAATATGTCTCAACTTAATATCTTAATATGTCTCGACTTAATATCTTAATATGTCTCAACTTAATATCTTAATATGTCTCAACTTAATATCTTAATATGTCTCAACTTAATATCTTAATATGTCTCAACTTAATATCTTAATATGTCTCAACTTAATATCTTAATATGTCTCAACTTAATATCTTAATATGTCTCAACTTAATATCTTAATATGTCTCGACTTAATATCTTAATATGTCTCAACTTAATATCTTAATATGTCTCAACTTAATATCTTAATATGTCTCAACTTAATATCTTAATATGTCTCAACTTAATATCTTAATATGTCTCAACTTAATATCTTAATATGTCTCAACTTAATATCTTAATATGTCTCAACTTAATATCTTAATATGTCTCAACTTAATATCTTAATATGTCTCAACTTAATATCTTAATATGTCTCGACTTAATATCTTAATATGTCTCAACTTAATATCTTAATATGTCTCAACTTAATATCTTAATATGTCTCAACTTAATATCTTAATATGTCTAGAAAAGGTTGATCTTGAATTTATATGTGAAGCTTAAAGATATGAAAATGCAGCTTCAATGTCTGGAGCCATGGAGGAGTATAGGAAATTTACCAAGAACCAACAGAATGGCTATTTAATAGATGTGTATCACATTTACTCAATCTATGTGGTCAACATTCTTTTTCAGAAATTAGCTTTTTGCCTAGCATTTTTTTTATACAATTGAAGAAAATAAAAGTTGACAGTGCATGATTCGTATTTCACTAAGACCTTAAGAATATCTCTAAATATCATTGAACAAAGCCTTCAACCGTTTTTTACCCTCTGCTTATCTCTCATGGCATTCTCTGGTGTCTCATGGCATTCTCTGGTGTCTCATGGCATTCTATGGTGTCTCATGGCATTCTCTGGTGTCTCATGGCATTCTCTGGTGTCTCATGGCATTCTCTGGTGTCTCATGGCATTCTCTGGTGTCTCATGGCATTCTCTGGTGTCTCATGGCATTCTATGGTGTCTCATGGCATTCTCTGGTGTCTCATGGCATTCTCTGGTGTCTCATGGCATTCTCTGGTGTCTCATGGCATTCTCTGGTGTCTCATGGCATTCTCTGGTGTCTCATGGCATTCTATGGTGTCTCATGGCATTCTCTGGTGTCTCATGGCATTCTCTGGTGTCTCATGGCATTCTCTGGTGTCTCATGGCATTCTCTGGTGTCTCATGGCATTCTCTGGTGTCTCATGGCATTCTCTGATGTCTCATGGCATTCTCTGGTGTCTCATGGCATTCTCTGGTGTCTCATGGCATTCTATGGTGTCTCATGGCATTCTCTGGTGTCTCATGGCATTCTATGGTGTCTCATGGCATTCTCTGGTGTCTCATGGCATTCTCTGGTGTCTCATGGCATTCTCTGGTGTCTCATGGCATTCTCTGGTGTCTCATGGCATTCTCTGGTGTCTCATGGCATTCTCTGGTGTCTCATGGCATTCTCTGGTGTCTCATGGCATTCTATGGTGTCTCATGGCATTCTATGGTGTCTCATGGCATTCTCTGGTGTCTCATGGCATTCTATGGTGTCTCATGGCATTCTATGGTGTCTCATGGCATTCTATGGTGTCTCATGGTATTCTCTGGTGTCTCATGGCATTCTCTGGTGTCTCATGGCATTCTCTGGTGTCTCATGGCATTCTCTGGTGTCTCATGGCATTCTATGGTGTCTCATGTGAAAAAGGATTTTAAAAAATAAAATTAAGAACTTTTGAGACATAGGACGACACTTTCACAACGGGTAATTTTATTAAAATTGAAATTGTTAAAGGCATTGGTTCTGATAAGGTTAATGATAAGTTTTAAAGTTTAAAGTCCAAAAAAATAGTGTAATTTACTTATGATTGCATTGTTGCAAAATTGAACTATAGATTAATGGTAATGTCTTCGATTCCAAAGATTAAGGATGAGTGCAGAGTTTCACATGACTACGTAAACCCATTGAACATTGTAATCAACAACTGAATTTTAAAATTTCATAGACACTCATTTTATAGTTGTTGAACAATCAAATAGCGTAAGTAATTATAAACTATAATTATTACATCGCAACAAACAAACGAAAAAAAAGGGGGGGCTGTGAGTGACACCCTGAGCTGAACGCACCGGGTGACACCCACCCAAGTGACGCCACTGCCTCTTGACACAGGTAAGATGTTCCTTGATTCCTCCTGACACAGGTAAGATGTTCCTAGATGCCTCTTGACACAGGTAAGATGTTCCGAGATACCTCTTGACACAGGTAAGATGTTCCGAGATACTTTCATATTTTTTCTCTTGTATTTTCAGGTATTTGAAAATGTCACTATTTTATTTAGTGACGTGGTTGGCTTCACCACAATCTGTAGTCAGATCACTCCGATGGAAGTCGTCTCCATGTTGAATGCAATGTACACACAGTTTGACCAACTGAGTGAGAACCACAGTGTCTATAAGGTAATCAGTTGATAAGTGGTCAATGTCTAAGATTTTTATCAACTGACTGAGAACTGAATTAATAAATAGTAATTGTTTTGATCAACTAATTGAGAATCAAATCAAATAATAATTTGTTAGAAACTTCATTCATTAATGAAATATATTTTTACATAAATGAAACAAAGAAGAAATACATTTAAAAAATCCATTTTTTTTAAGACAATATCTCCATTATACAACTTGAAATAAAACAATAGTTTAAAAAACACATTTTTTTTGCACCGTGAGATCCATGTCCCAAAGACGTACCAATTGAGCCAGAGCTCCATGTCCCAAGGACGTACCAATTGAGCCAAAGATCCATGTCCCAAGGAGTACCAATTGAGCCAGAGATCCATGTCCCAAGGAGTACCAATTGAGCCAGAGCTCCATGTCCCAAGGACATACCAATTGAGCCAGAGATCCATGTCCCAAGGACATACCAATTGAGCCAGAGATCCATGTCCCAAGGAGTACAAATTGAGCCAGAGATCCATGTCCCAAGGAGTACCAGTTGAGCCAGAGATCCATGTCCCAAGGAGTACCAATTGAGCCAGAGCTCCATGTCCCAAGGACATACCAATTGAGCCAGAGATCCATGTCCCAAGGACATACCAATTGAGCCAGAGATCCATGTCCCAAGGAGTACCAATTGAGCCAGAGCTGCATGTAACAAGGACGTACCAATTGAGCAAGAGCTCCATGTCCCAAGGACGTACCAATTGAGCAAGAGCTCCATGTCCAAAGGACGTACCAATTGAGCCAGAGATCCATGTCCCAAAGACGTACCAATTGAGCCAGAGATCCATGTCTCAAGGACGTACCAATTGAGCAAGAGCTCCATGTCCCAAGGACGTACCAATTTAGCAAGAGCTCCATGTCCAAAGGACGTACCAATTGAGCCAGAGATCCATGTCCCAAGGAGTACCAATTGAGCCAGAGATCCATGTTCCAAAGACGTACCAATTGAACCAGAGATCCATGTCCCAAGGAGTACCAAATTAGCCAGAGATCCATGTCCCAAGGAGTACCAATTGAGCCAGAGATCCATGTCCCAACGACGTACCAATTGAGCCAGAGATCCATGTCCCAAAGACGTACCAATTGAGCCAGAGATCCATGTCCCAAGGACATACCAATTGAGCCAGAGCTCCATGTCCCAAGGAGTACCAATTGAGTCAGAGATCCATGTCCCAAAGACGTACCAATTGAGCCAGAGCGCCATGTGTACAACACATCTAGAACGAGATCTAGATCCACTTCTGATTTAGAATTCTCAAGATCTAGACTAGATCTAAATTTAGAATGTAGATGTAATCTATATTAGATTTACGTAAAATATAAGCAAAGTTTAGATAATCTATCAATAAACTGAAGGCAACTGTAAATTGAATAAACTACTCAGTTATCAATACACTACGGCTGACTACACTTACAAAGTTTATATCAACTCACTCTGTCTGAATAGTACAAATAGTGTACACGTTTGTTTTCTTACTTCTATCACGGAGCATGCTGACATTCTGCACAATTATTTCTTTTACCTGAGAAAACAAGAATCAATTTTGAAAATTAACTCTATAGTTTATTAACTATTGGTAATTAATTATTTCGTTTGGTGTCAACAATTGAAAGAAATTGTACTTGACTGATGTGGTAGTATACGCTGAATTAGTCCCCATTATACTTTGCTTTTAAGTTTGAAACTAGCAATACATAAATCTTTAAAAACCTTCCATTTTCATAAGCACTTCTCTGGTACAGTGGCTTCAGGATGCTAGAGTCCTCGAGTTCGAATTCAGGTCGTTCAACTTTTATCAATTATTTTTGTTTGTAAATGCATTTAAAAAGCGATCACGGTAATGTTCACGCAGATACTCCCCCTTCCCCACCCCTTTCCCAACTGGTTCAGACAAGTGAATCATAGCGTATTAAGAAAGCTAAAATTTCGCTAAACACAAACAATTGGTAAAAATATTTCTAATCACACTTGAAATTTAATTACATGGCTGATTCAAACTAATTGATACAACTACGCTTAATTTAAGCTTTGTTTGTTTTTTTTTAAGTATTTTTTTAATTCTGTGTTTTATAGTCAAATTTAAAGGTATTTATTTTTAATTGGAAAAAATATAACGGTCAAACTAGGGTTTTCACCCTGTAGTATAGAGTTAAATTTCTAGGAAAATCGTTTGAGCCGGATTTTTTTAAAATCCGTGTTCAGGTTTCATCTTCCGACCAGACGCCAGGTCCCATGAAGTTCTGACTTGAATAGACTTATTGTACAAATACTGTTTTAAAATACCAAGGTCGGTTCTATTGGATCAACTTTGTATAGATACACTATACCACATGTGGTCGTCTCTATTCATAATTCTAATAACCTTTTTAGTTTACAACATTTATATATATATATATAGGCCTACATCGGTACGATAACCTTGTAAGAGTGGGGAAAACATTATTACATTCTTGTATTTCAACGTTTATTAGTAATTTAATAGTAGTTAAAAGTTAGGCAATCCATCACTGAGTACCGGCACCTATTTTATTACAAAAAAATGCACTATATATTTATATAGTTCGTCCATCGTTCAAAATACAACACCCTAAACAAAAAAAAGGAACTTAAACTTTTCCCAGGTGGAGACTATAGGTGACGCTTACATGGCTGTGTCCGGGGCTCCAACTGTGACCAAATACCATGCTCTACATATGTGTGACATGGCTCTAGACATGAGATCATCCATGAACAACTTGCTGAATCCATCGAACAATGAAACCATGAAAATTAGAATAGGTATGAAGTCTATCCCATTGAATACATTTTAGTATAGTCGTTACAATTATCAGAATATTTATGCCATATATTTGTTCAGTCACTAAAACAAGATAGGCCAGTATATATTTATATCCTAGATTATAGGAAATTCTTTAAGATTGTTCATAGCATAAGTTCTATACCAAAAGCTCAAGTAGACCATGCTTTAGATGTCATGACTAATGACCTAGTTAATGTAGCTTTAGATTTGGCTTGAACTTCTACTGACATTTCCTGAAGGTATTCACACTGGAACCACTGTCGCTGGAGTTGTGGGAATAAAAATGCCCAGATATTGTTTGTTTGGTGACACCGTCAACACCGCATCCAGAATGGAGACAAGCGGAGAAGTATGGTGAACACTTTCTGTCTTAGTGTTAAAAACTTACTTTTGTCTTGTCGTTGTAGCGGACCACGGCTACATCTGCTCGTAGTTTATAAAATCTATTTTTTAAAGTGCTTCAATGGCTCCGTGGTTAGCACGGCAGCCTTCCATTATGGAGGCTCGATATCTCAAATTCAAATTCAGATTCGAGCAACTTTTTTTTTATTCCTTTTGAAAACGCAGCGCGGAAAACTTCTCCGAGATACCCCATCCTACCCCGCCCCAACTGGTCCACAAAAGTGATTGGACAATAGCGCACTGAGCATGAAAGTTGCACTCAGGGCCGCCGCTAGGGTTGTGGCCTCTGGCGTACAAAATTTAAAAAGTCCGCCCTCCCCCCTCATTTGTTTTTCAGTACAAAAAAGTTTCTATTAAGACTGAGCTGGACACAGTTCCAAAAGTGCCCTTTGATTTCAATGTATTATCTGTAGACCATTCCAATATTTCCTTTCATCCTCGCACAGTTGTTGTCTCCCTTCAAGTACAACTATGAAGCACGCACTAGGAACACTATAGGCCTAGGTGCCTTCAAATGTCAGCCATTTTGGGTCTTTGTGATGAACATAAAAAAACACGTATCTTATTCTGACTACTCGCTTATGCTCCTGTATTTGAGACGATTATAATTGATGAGCTGGGCGGGTATATTACAATGAACAGAGTAAATGTTCATGATCTGTATACAATTTCTCGATCACTTTGACAGCTCAACAGTGTTATATTGTCTGGACGTGGAGATGTTCACTTGTTTACTATTGTAAGTTAAAGCAAAATCCGAAAAAAAAAAGCTCGAAATACAAAAGCCATTGACAGCGGAACGTTTTCAACATTCCATATACTTTCATAATCATTTTATCATGATGGCATTCGGAGAGACTTGCATTCTATCCACAATCATCTGACATACGCAGATTCAGAGGTGTCTACACATTTATCCAACAATTGAAGCAACTCACCGCTGAATTTTTCTTGAGTCTAATACAAAATAAATAATCCAAAGAATAATTCACTTACACAATGACTTCATATAAAACATAGTAAGGCAGTGTTTCTCATATTCCCTGGTGTCGACTCCCTAGATAACGACATTTTTGTTCGAGCCCCCTTTAGTAGCGGGAGCCCATAGGAGCGATGCTTTCACAGTGTGTGCTCCGTGACTGAAGAAAAGAAAACGTAGTCCTCATGTCTAGTCATTGAACAGAGAGAGAGAGAGAATCCAAAGTGACGTCATGAAAGTTCTCTAAAATGTTGTTTTTTTGTTGTTTTTTTTTTGGGGGGGGGGGAATTGTGTTGTCTACATAATTTGTAAGCGTTGTAAAAAGTTCTTCCTGGAGATAGAATTGAAGAGGCGGCAGGTTTCCTGGAGATAGAATTGAAGAGGCGGCAGGTTTCCTGGAGATAGAATTGAAGAGGCGGCAGGTTTCCTGGAGATATAATTGAAGAGGCGGCAGGTTTCCTGGAGATAGAATTGAAGAGGCGGCAGGTTTCCGCTCAAGTCGGCAAGGGGTCTGAACCTTTTTTTTTCGCCCCCCTCCATTTTTGTTGGTCGGTTGTTGGTTTGTAGCTTCAAGCAGCTACTTTTACAATTGAACCGATGAAGGCGTTTTATATCATTTAATAAATAAACTTTAAATAACTTGAACAAACTTCTTTGTGAACAAAATCTCAATATCATCATCATCTAAAATCTTTCCTTTGAGTTCCTCATAAAACATAGGGCCTCCGTGAAAACACGCCACTCTCCACGGTCTCTTGCTATTTTTTTGTATGGCTTCCTTAAGACGAGATCTAGATCTAATAGTAATGAAATAAACTGATTTAAAATCTGCCTTACAACAAAAATCTTTCCTTTTTCATGTCTTAAGATCGTCTCACATTTAAACTAAATACGTTAATTTCATCATTGTCGCAGCGTAATCACCAATCAATTCCTTAACCTCTTCTCACCGCGCTTAAAAAACACACACACACAATAACACCCCTTTTTTGTCAGGACGTTGCGCCCTCCCCCTCCACATGAGAGGAACTAGCGCCCTCCCCCAAGTAAAAATGTTTTTAAAATTAACTTTCTAATTACCGTTAATAGATGTACTTACAGGGCCAGAAATGAGTAGGCCGTGGGAATCTCTCGCACGCTGCTCTATTTTTTTGTTCTAGTTTCCAAAATAATTTCTTATGTACGAATATCATTTATATTTTCAAAAGGATAATGGAAAAATTAGAATTTATATATATAATATTTTTTAAATTTTTTTTTAATTTCACTACATTTTTAAAAAAAAGTAACTTTGGAATAATAATTTGGCGCCCCCTAAAATCGGCCCTCCTGCGTGCAATGCATACATTGCACAATAGGCAGCGGCGGCCCTGGTTGCACTAATCAAAAACAATTGAAATCAATATTTCCAAGCGCGCATATTTATTCTTGTTATTCTAGATTGAGTAAAATATAATTACATGATTGATTCACAATAATTGATGCAATTTCACTCAATAAAAGTTTTGTTTTCGATGAGATACTTTCTTCCTTTTTTTTTGTCGCCAGTTATAAGTCTGCGTCTGTCGTCGGCAGCGGATTTTCTTTTGATCTCAAATGTGTATTCCGCGGCCTTTCCGAGTGACCTCCAGCTGTCTCGTTCTGAGGCCGCATGCAACCAGGTGCTCTCTTCTATGTCAGCTAAGGAACGTTGACGCCTCAGCTGGTCTTTAAAGCGTTTCCTTGGGGCGCCTCTGTTACGTCGACCACCTTTTAGCTTACCAAAGACTGCCTATGGGTTTTAATCTAGTGAAGCACCGTATCCATGCCTCTCCCCTCCCCCAGTTATTTATAGCTCGTGGAGATGAAAGACCTGGTTAAGGATGCGACTATTCTGGATCTGTTGTTGTTTTGATTGATTGCTCCAGCCAATAGAATCTCAATAGAAGTAAAGTATTTGTTGCTGTTGTTTTATGTATGCATTGTTTACAGAGGAATCTTTTCTAAACAGGCAATGAAAATTCATATCAGTGAAACAACTAGAAGAGAATTGGAGAGTTATCCTTATGTGGTCGAAAACAGAGGCTCTATTGATGTCAAGGTCAGTATAGTGTGCATATAATGAATGATAAACTAAGACTCTGGCTATACAGAAGCAAGCTTAAGGCCGAGCCCATATTTTCTATATATCTTTCCAAATGGCCTATATTCTTTCTATGTACATTATATACACTCTTACGGTGGTGCAGGAATTTACCTACTTGGGATCAACAATTGCCAATAACCTAGATTTAGACATCGAGCTGACAAAAAGGATAGGTAAACCTACTACAACATTGGTATAACTTTCCAAGCGCGTCTGGGAAAATGCCAAAATTGACCACAGCAACCAAAATCCTTGTTGTGAGCACTCTTCTTAATGGCAGTCAAAGCTGGTCATGTCACCCGCATGCAAGATGGTAGAATTCCGAAAGATATCTTATATGCTGAGCTTGTGGAGGGAGTCAGACCCAAGGGCCACCAAAGACTAACCTATAGAGATGTCTCCAAGCGAGACATGAGAGCCACAGACATCAACGAAAGTATGTTGAAAGAAATAGCCAAAGACCGGAGTGCATGGAGACAGGCTGTGCCTGCTGGGACGATCCTCGCTGAGAGCAAAAGAAACGAAGCGGCCTTAATTAATCAAGAGGAAAAAAAAAGAAAGCTGCCCTGTCCGCTAGCCCTCAATCAGATGCATACACATGCACGAATTGTGGCAAAGTCTGCCGTTCTAGAATTGGCTTCATCAGCCACACCAGATTCTCCCCGTCTCTAGACGAAACCAAAACCAGTGAGTCATCTGGGCGCATCCATTGCCTTCCGAGACAAAATGGAGCCATATCAATATAATCCGTGCCAGAGTTCGACGTTAGAACGGTCCCTTGAGGAATGGCGTGTGGATATTGATATGTTTGTTGGGGCTTCCATCACCACCAGTTCACCCAAACGGGGGTTCTATTTTGTTTCCCTAACGACTTTCTCCACCCGAGCGCCACCTCACAAAGTAAAACATGACGACTGACTGTGTGGCACTTGACAAAATACGATGTTTTTTTTTAATAACCTGAATCAAAATTATTATATGCATATAGTCCTTAAGATTGTTTGAGATTCATTTTTGACTAAGAAAAAGTTCTTGTTTTAATCCAAAACGAACGTTACATTTTATATTTCATTTCAGGGCAAAGGTCAAATGAAAACGTATTGGTTATTAGGAAAAAGAGAACTGTCTGAGAAAGAACTTTCCCAGTGTCCATTTCTTACAATCATGAAAGAAGAAGTCATGAAAAGGAACTTAGAAGAGCACGTGGACAGCAACAACAGCCGTTTAAATGCTGACCAACACTATTCTGTCTCTCCTCACCCCTACTCTCCAGTGTCTTACCGAGACTTTGAAGACAGAGACAGTCCAACAGGCAGAAAACTTTCAGCTGATGCTGACCTCTTGAAACTTGGTGCCACAACATCACCCAGGAATTCTAGGTCAGGGCCATCTGGTTGTCCCTTTGCAATGGGATTTTTCTCTGCCTCCTCAACGTCTGAATCTTTGAAGAAACCTGACAACAAAAATCAATTCAAAGGTTCTATAGATATCACTTACTCTTCTGTTTTTGAAAACTTGAAATATCCTAGCAAAAATAATTACAAAAATCAAACCGCAACTACTGGTCCATCTGGTGGTCAACTCAATAGCCCAAGGTTATCATTAAGCAAAGGTCAGAAAGACATTCAACTGGAGAGTGCACTACAGTACTCCTATACACCTTCCATCCCTGAGTCACGTGACTCTGGGATATCTGTGACAGAAGCCCATTACAACAACGTAGTGGGACTCAGCCCAAGTCACGTTGCTGCTAAAAACGTCACTACATCAAAAGAAAAAGATGCCGCCATGACTCTTCATTATGTTGGTTCTTCGCCTCAAAGGTTCTCAAATGAAAAGCAGAAAAACTCCAGCAGCAAGCAGTCTACTCCGGAGGCTGCCTCCACTTACCACTCGAAAAACATCGACACCGATTCTATTATAGCGTTAGATAGCAGAGCTGCATCGGTTACCTCCCAGGCACCACTAGAGTATACACTCAATAACACTGACGGACGTCTGAACAAAGATACACTTCCTGGAAACGGAAGTCACAAAGTGGCCCCATTGCCCCATGAGTTGGACAAATTCATGCCAGGTAAACATGCTGTCTCGAATGGGACAATAGTGATCAAAAATGAATTTGGATGCATTTCTGGATCATGTTCTGACAAGCATAGAGCAGACAGAAAAAGTAAAACATGCCAAATTTTATAAAATACGAATTGACAATTGTAATCATTTTTAGTGTTAGTAACATCATAACTAGAAATGTATTTGTTCTTTGAACTACTCTCCAACTCTCTGACCCGTTCAACTGTATTGTATAACTACATTGAACTTTGTGACTTGATTACTTTATTGAACTGACATTATCAACTATAGCGAACTGACACAATCTGCTATAATAAACTGACACTATCTACTTTAGTAAACTAGCATTATCAGTTATATTAAACTGACAGTCTGAACAATCTGACAAATCTATTTTTAAAGAAAAATACATTACAATACAAATACATAAAAACAATATCTTACTGATATAATATTTATAATAAACTTTTAAGTGTCTCAAGTGACATAGATGGTTAGTATATTCAATTGTATTTTGAGATTCCTGAGAACATAAGGCCCGTATGAAACTCCTGATGACTTTGATCTTCATAACAAAATGAGATTCTGACGTTTTACATAACAAAATGAGATTATGTTTATCCCATTTGATTACGAGATTCTAATATTTGACATGACACTAGATGTAGTGCCTCATGTTTTTATGATCTTATTATCTTACTAATGACTATGTTTTTGTAAGACTTTGTAGGAGCGTACTTACACATCTGTCCGACTAGATCTGGCTCAAGTTTGTTTTTTCTTGATGCTACTGTACTGTTCGACACAATTTTTGTGTGCTGTGTGTTTTTGTGGTACAAATGTTTACAAAGGAAAGAAGTAGACAATAAAGTCATGATTTCCCACGAACATTTAATGTCTGAATAAACAAACTCTACATTTAATGTTTGAATAAACAAACTCTACATTTAATGTTTGAATAAACAAACTCTACATTTATTGATGTTTCAATAAACAAACTCTACATTTATTGATGTTTCAATAAACAAACTCTACATTTAATAACTGAATAATCAAACTTTACATTTAATGTTTCAATAAACAAAATCTACATTTAATGTTTGAATCTTGAATCTACTAATGGACCAACAGCTTCGAATGTCTGAGAACGAAGTGAAGTCATACAACTTTTTTCGCAAAGGGTGCAATGTGGAGAAATCAGTGATGATGTCAAAGAAAGAAATTATTCCACGAGCCACTTGGATTGCCCAGCATTGAATGTAAAACTTCCCTGCAATAAACCTAAATATATTAGATCTAGACTGGACATGGAGATCTTTTAACACTACACAAAATGTCGTGACAATTTGTTTTTAAGTTGAAACAAGGCGTTGTTTTGTAAAGTAGTTCTAAGAGGTAAAGTTTGTTTTTCAACCCTAACCTATGTAACATATCATTTAATTTTTAGATATAAATCTACTAATTAAACCATACATAAAAAATAAGAGTACTCTTGTCTCATAATTATTATATTGCAATTTTTAGATACATAATCTAGAAAGATCAAGGTAATCAATCTATTTAAATGTACATAAGATGATTAAAATCAATAGACATGAATTATTTCGATCTAGGATTTTTGAAACATATTCATTCAATGGAAACTAACAGGAAATGGCTTTGTTTCATATATTTGCGTGAATATATAGTTCTGTGATTAATAGCCCATTCTAAAGAAAATCAGAGAAATGATTTTGCATTATTTCTAAACTTTGAAAACTAAAACATGTTCTGTTCTAAGACAGAAAAGATTGATTAGGGTGACTTCCCTTAGAGCTTGAAAAAGAGTTACGTACATAAATATATATATATATATATATATATATATATATATATATATATATATATATACATATATATATATATATATATATATATATATATATATATATATATATATATATATATATATATATATATATATATATATATATATATATATATAGGTCTGTGAATCGATCAATCACGGATAAGAATTTGTTTCCAATTCCCAGCTATAAAAATAGATATAATATATATATATATATGTGTGTGTCTATGTTTCCTACGCTTTTATTGGATTAGGTTTGTCAAAAGGTCCTCCATGTTCTCACACTTTAATGTGATGGATAAAATTGTGCTGATTAAAGGAACAAACGTTGTTTGCTTTCAAGGCCACTTCATTCACATAGATGGTTCAAGGGCTTTTACATTGGAGTAGTTTACACAAAAACTGGGATCTTTTTATGTTATACTTCTAGTAGCATTATTTGCCGTTGATTTGTTCCCAGGCTCGTTCACTTTGTCATGGAGACTCACGTTGCATAACTTACTTATAATAATAAAATGAAATAACGTTAAGCGCTCCCATCCCCTTTAACATTTGTTTGACCAGTTCATTCTAGTATCTATTACGTTGAATCGGACCAGCCCCGTCTATTCAAATATCACTTTTCTCCACCACACCCCGCCTCTCCTCCTTAGGGTTTAGTGTTACACTATCTGATTAGTCTTTTGATGTTCAGCTCTTCATCGAACTATTTCCTGGCCACTTTGTGTGGCCTGGGCCCTTTTCTTATTACATCCTTCAAATGCTCACTTCATATTTACCCCCCCCCATCCTCTACACTTTCAATACAACTGCCCTCATTTCAACACCCCCAGCCCCCACTTTTGGCCAGTACATTAGAGTTGATGTTACGTTCAATTGGAACTGTTCGCTTTAAAGCACCCCCTCCCAACCACACTCACTTATGTCCCCCCTCCCAACCACACTCACTTATGTCCCCCTCCCAACCACACTCACTTATGTCCCCCCTCCCAACCACACTCACTTATGTCCCCCTCCCAACCACACTCACTTATGTCCCCCCTCCCAACCACACTCACTTATGTCCCCCCTCCCAACCACACTCACTTATGTCCCCCCTCCCAACCACACTCACTTATGTCCCCCTCCCAACCACACTCACTTATGTCCCCCCTCCCAACCACACTCACTTATGTCCCCCCCTCCCAACCACACTCACTTATGTCCCCCCTCCCAACCACACTCACTTATGTCCCCCCTCCCAACCACACTCACTTATGTCCCCCCTCCCAACCACACTCACTTATGTCCCCCCCTCCCTTCTTTTTTTTCTCCCTGCCTCTCAAAACACTTGAATATTCGCTAGTCTCTGTTACATCTCATTGCACGGCTAGTCTCTGTTACATCTCATTGCACGGCTAGTCTCTGTTACATCTCATTGCACGGCTAGTCTCTGTTACATCTCATTGCACGGCTAGTCTCTGTTACATCTCATTGCACATCTAGTCTCTGTTACATCTCATTACACGGCTAGTCTCTGTTACATCTCATTGCACGGCTAGTCTCTGTTACATCTCATTGCACATTTAGTCTCTGTTACATCTCATTGCACATCTAGTCTCTGTTACATCTCATTTCACGGCTAGTCTCTGTTACATCTCATTGCACGGCTAGTCTCTGTTACATCTCATTGCACGGCTAGTCTCTGTTACATCTCATTGCACGGCTAGTCTCTGTTACATCTCATTGCACGGCTAGTCTCTGTTACATCTCATTGCATATCTAGTCTCTGTTACATCTCATTGCACATCTAGTCTGTTACATCTCATTGCACGGCTAGTCTCTGTTACATCTCATTGCACATCTAGTCTCTGTTACATCTCATTGCACATCTTGTCTCTGTTACATCTCATTGCACATCTAGTCTCTGTTACATCTCATTGCACGGCTAGTCTCTGTTACATCTCATTGCACATCTAGTCTCTGTTACATCTCATTGCACATCTAGTCTCTGTTACATCTCATTGCACGGCTAGTGTCTGTTACATCTCATTGCACGGCTAGTCTCTGTTACATCTCATTGCACGGCTAGTCTCTGTTACATCTCATTGCACGGCTAGTCTCTGTTACATCTCATTGCACATCTAGTCTCTGTTACATCTCATTGCACATCTAGTCTCTGTTACATCTCATTACACGGCTAGTGTCTGTTACATCTCATTGTACATCTAGTCTCTGTTACATCTCATTGCACGTTTTGCCACAACAATTCGATTAGCCATACCACTTATTTCCCCCACTACGCATTCTACGCCCTAGAAAATAGTCCTACATACAATATAAAAGTATTATTCCACTTTTCAGCTTTTAATCGAAATATTTGTATTTTTTAAGTCTTATGATCGAGGTAATAAATTCCGTATCAAATAGTATGTAGATCGAAGTATTAAAATTAAAATGTGCAAAAAACACTATTTTAAAAAAAATAGAAAAATAAATAAAAAACAAGGTTACAAAGACAGTTTGTGTGGAGACAGAAACTCAAAATCGGCCCCCGAAGTTGTCCACCCAGGCAGGTAAAAAGGCAGGTTTCAATATTTTCAGTAAGAACATCAGAATGAAATTCTATCAAAGACAAATGACAGAGAAGAATGGAGAAAGAAGGTTGACGGATCTTGTGTGATGCCCCAGCAGTCCACAGACCAAAGGATAAGTGAATGTGAAGTTAGATGTGAACCTGGCCTAACTGATATCTTACAATAAATGTAAAATTGCTCTAATTGTTTTGTAAAAGGATTCCTCAAGAAAAAGCATTTCCGTAAGAAAAAAAAATATTTCCTTTAGTTCAGTCATGTTCTATCGCTACTGTGGAGCGATGAAGTTCACGCGATAATATAAAAAACTACTTATTAATTGTTGTTTTAAATTATGTCCAACTTATATGCATACTAATTAGATTTTTTGTCTTTAAAAAAAAGTTGACTTTTTTGTGTGTAAATGTTTAGTTAGTATAACAGAACTTGCTTAACTTAGTAATAGGCTTACAAATGTAAAAAAAAAAAATTACAAAAAATCTAAAACCGTTTGCACATAAAAAATATGATATATACCAATGTGTCCCCTACTAAGGCGCCTCCATGTTTGTTATTATTAATAGTGAATAGTTGTAAAAGTGGTGTATTTTTATGAAAAAACTGCTTGCGTAAGTGATTTAAAAAATTAGTCATTTCGCTTTCAGAAAAGAAAAAAGTAGCAATTGCATCAGAACTATGAATGGTCTAAAATATCATATGTCGGATTTTCACTATCTTTTCTAGTTTACGAGATCTATTCGGGACGGACGGACAGACATTCCACACAAAACTAATAGCGTATTTTCCCCTTTAGGGGGCCGCTAAATAAAAAATTTGATTGATTAGAGATTTGAACTAGTGACCTTCATTTTCAAATAAAAACATTTGCTTGTTGGCCTACATATATTTGATTAAAATTAAATGAATAAATTTAATTTTGTATGTTCATGTGTTAAAGAATAAAGTAGATCTTGAGTTAGACATAGATCTAGATCTAGAGCAGAGGTGGGCAACCTTTTTCTTTTGAAGGCCGCATTAAAAAGAAATTAGAAATGGGGGGCCGCAATTATATAATATGTATTTACAACTTAGAAAATATATAAAAATAGTGTATTAAACATGTAGGCCATGGGCGTAGCCAGGGGACGGTTCAACTTCCCCCACCCCGGAATTACGTGACTGATTTTTGCTTTCATTTTGTTTATTTTAGGTGAGATTTTAATACTAAATCATCACTTACCACAGCACAGCCGAGGGGGTTTTGAGATACAAATCCCTCTACCAGGGGGTTTTGAGTTTAAAACCCCTGACCAGGGGCTTTGAGTTTTAGAAAAACCCTACAGGGGGTTTTGAGTTTTAAACCCCCTACCAGAGGTTTTTGCAGTTAAATCCCCCTCTTCTATAAAACAGAACAAAAAAAATGCAAACAACAATCCCCAAATTCAAACAGCACAGTTAAGGAAGATTTTGATTTTAAAACCCCCTCCAAAATTTACAATAAACCCCCTCTTCAATATAAAAAAGCAAATTACACATTCAAAATTCTATGAGCGTAGCCAAAGAGGTTTTCAGTTTAACCCCCTCCCCCTCCAGTTGGGGTTTGAAGCTAAAAAGTACCTCTTCAATATAAAAAAAAAAGCAAATTACACACTATAAAATCTATGAGCGTAGCCAAAGGGGTTTTGAGTTTAAATCCCCTCCTCCAGATGGCTTTTTCTTTAAAGTTTAAAACCCCTCCAGAAGGTTTTGAGTTTAAAATTTCCCTACAGAGCGTTTAGAGTTGAAAACTTCTCTCTTCAATATTATTTTAAAGCAAACTACAGTCACCAAATTCTATGATCGTAGCTAAATGGGGTTTTGAATTTAAAAAAAAAACAAACTCCAGAGATTTTTTAGTTTAAAACCCCTCAACAGATGATTTGACGAAAAAAAATTTCCTTTTCGATATAAAATCTAAAGCGAAATACAGGCATGTAATTCCAAGAGCGTAGTCAAGAAAGGTTACAAATTTCTACCAGTGGCTTGGGCTCCATTAATAAAGTGTGAATAGTCTTCTGCCGAAATTGAAAAACATTAAATATGGCTCAACAAAGATGGCTAAGACAGATTGTAGGAGTCAGTCATAGAGATCGGGTCTAAATCAAAGAAATCTGGGAGTCGAATCCTTAGTAAGGTTATGACAGAGCGTCTCATGAGGTTTTGCGGGGCATGTTCTCCGACAAAATGAATTACGCAAAATAAGAGTTTCGGAAACAGCTTGCCTGAAAATACGCCGAACTCGCGAGAGGGTCTAAGTCAGTAAGAATAGCACATTAGGTTTTTGAAATAAAACTTTTTAATAGCAAGATAATGCACTGTAGATACCTCAGAATATGCACTTTGTTGGCTTTCAATACGGCGGGGCGAAGCTGGGCGAGCTCCCCCAGACCCCATGATAGCAAGGGCGGGGACTCAATAAACAATAAACGTTACGAAAGGGTCAGAATGTACTAAAGATTAATTATGTACACACACACATATATAATTTTTTTTCCGCTGGGAAGGGGGGGGGAATCCCTCCCCAAACCCCCCCCCCCCCCCCAAAAAAAAATCCTGGCTACGCCCATGATGTAGGCCTACATCTTTTTTTTTTACACTACCAATTGAGGAATTACAAGAAGATTTAGCGATTTCTAAAACTAATTTTACAAAAAAATTTGTAATCGCCTTTTTACATAACAACAATTCATCACAACAATCTGATTGTATTGTTGTACTTAATGTAACTAGCTAACTAGTTATCCTTGTAACTGCTGTCAAATTACAGTCTGTCAGCATCGAGTAGCTCTTACACTTGTTTTGTTTTCAAAAAAACAAACAAAGTTCACGATTTATGTAGACCCCAATAATGTACAAATGTAGCCTTAAGTGTTTTTTTAAGCTTCTGGCACCCATAAAACTCCCGTGGAAGGTCGTAATTTGCTTGGAGGTATTTCGTCTGGAGCTGAATCAGCTTCTGTACTAAATGGTGAAGTGAGGATATTGAAAACTGGTATCAAGATCTTGATGTCTTAAAATTTGCATTTCAAATTCAACAAGTCAACATGAAAAATGCTTTAGAAAAAACAAATTTGAATGTTAATTTGATTAAAATATGAAATGAATGGATTATAATTAGTATTGTTATAAACCTGGTGGTGGCACAAATGGGGGTAGTGGTGTGTGTGTAGTCAGCCGACGCAAATCGCCCCAGGCCAGCGCTAGACGAGCGGTCAACCGTGACGAGTTACGACTGTCAGCCGAGACGAGTATCAACACGGCGGTTCGGGAAGGATCGAGCTCAGGAGCGTCACGAGAGTTGTAGTCATCTGACCACCTGGAAACGTCGAGCGGCGTTCTGTCCGGTTCGAGAAGGCCAGTAGGGACCCTATATAAGAGAGGAGGTGTCGCAGTCAAGACGGTTGAGAAAAGGGGCTCAATACAGCAAGGTTCAGAAAGGAGGTTCACGGCAGGGGTTCAGAGCCCGGTTCACTACAGTCCGGTTGACTACAGCACAGTTCAGCGGTGTGGTTCTGTACGGAGCATTACGACGGTTCAGTGCGGAGTACTATCAAGTACAGTTGAGGCGAACGGCATCTTGATCTTGGTCTGTGATCGAGTCCGACACAACGAGCCTAGTGTGTGAAGTCAGTCCTGAACTGTTGAACCCAGTGTAAGCCCGGAACGAGACGGAGAGGCCAGTGCAAGAGTTGATACGGCGGAACGGTGTTATCGGAGAGATATTTGTACAGTGTACGTGTTGCCAATTGTACAGTATTTGGCTGTTATTTATTCGACTATTAAAGTGTTACGTTACTTTGGAGCCCTGAGTTGTCAAGTTCTTTAAGTTGGTGGTGTAAGGTGCAGTTTGCAGAGAGCCTGGATAGTGAGATTCGTAACAGTATGTTCATGAGTTAAAGTATAAAACTATCTTTGCGAAGAGAAGTTATAACATCTTAGAGTTTAATTAGTTTAGACTTTGACTAGGTTACAGTCACTTGTCAGTAGTTACAGTAACACGAAGAGCACATAAAGAACAGTACATTGACCAGGTTACAGCATGGGCGTAGCCAGGATGTTTTTCGGGGGGGGGGGGGATTTGTTTCTCCCCCCCTCCCGCACCCTCCTCCCCGAAAAAAATTATATCTATATCTATATGTGTTTGTATGGATGGATAGGTTCTTCCTGGAGTTAGTGAAAAAAATATAGAATCCTCGCCCTTGCCAGCAAGGGTCTGGGTGAGCACCGAGAGCTCCCCCAGCGCGGTGTGGAGCCCCGCCGCCAAACACTATTTCTGGTATTGAAAGCCAACTAAATGCATATTCTGAGGTATCTACAGTGCCTTATTTTGCTATTAAAAAGTTTTATTTCAAAAACCTAATGTGTTATTCTTACTGACTTAGACCCTCCCTCGCCGTTCGGCGCATTTGCTGGCAAGCTGTTTCCACAAAAATCTGTCACTGGCAATGTCTTAAGCCTCTTCCCACCTGCTCTAAAGACCTCCATGAAAGTGTGGCGCCAAGTTGTACTAGGATGTCATCGCAACTTTATTATGCGTAATTCATTTTGTCGGAGAACAGGCCCCGCAAACCTCATGCGACGCTCTGTCACAACCTTACTAAGGGGTCGACTCCTACTTCGGCATAGGATTTCCTTGATTTAGACCCGATTTCTATAACTGACTCCTAAAATCCGTCTTAGCCATCTTTGTAGAGCCACTTTAAGTGCTTTTCAATTTCGGCAGATGACTATTCATTGCACTTTATTAATGGAGCCCAGCCACTGGTAGACTGGTGTAACTTACCTTGACTACGATCTTGGAATTAGGTGACTATTTTGCTTTAGATGTTATATCGAAATGGGAAGTTTTATCGTCAAAATCATCTGTTGGGGGGTTTTAAACTAAAATATATCTGGAGTTGTTTTTTTTTATTTTATTTTAAACCACTTTTAGCTAAGGTCATAGAATTTGGTGACTGTAGTTTGCTTTAGAAATAATATTGAAGAGAGAGGCTTTCAACCTTAAAACGCTCTGTAGTGGGATTTTAAACTCAAAACTATCTTGAGGGTTTTTAAACATTTAAAAAAGCCATCTGGAGGAGAGGGGTCGAAACTCAAAACCCACCATTGGCTTGGCTACGCTCAAAGAATTTTAGTGAGTAATTTGCTTTTTTTTTTATATTGAAGAGGTATTTTTTTTAGCATCAAACCCCTCTGAAGGGAAATTGAAACTCAACACACCCAATAGGCTTGGCTACGCTCATAGCATTTTGATAGCGAATTTTTTTATTTATTTTGAAGATTTATTTTTTTAGCTTCAAACCCCGCTGGCGGTGGGTTTAAACTAAAACCCCTTTGGCTATGCTCATAGCATTTTGAGATTGTAATTTGCTTTATTATTTTGAAGAGGGGTTTATCGTAAATTTTAGAGAAAGGGTTTAAAACCAAAATCTTCCTTAGATGTGCTCTTGGAATTTGGGGATAGTCGTTTGCATTTTTGTTTTGTTTTATAGAAGAGGTGGATTTAAATGCGAAACCCCCTAGTAGGGTTTTTCAATCTCTAAACCCTCTTGGCTGTGCTAGGGCAAGGGATGGTTTAGTATAAAAATTTCACCTAAAATAAAATTAAAGCAAAAGATCAGTCACTATACTACGGGGGGGGGGGGGGTGCCCTAGCTACGCCCATGGGTTACAGTAGCACAAAGAGCACAGTACATTGAACAAGTTAGGATACCGGTGGCATAGAGAACAATAAGAACAGAACAGAATGAGCAGGTTAAAGTAACATGGAAAGAGAACAGATCAGAATGAGCAGGTTAAAGTAGCATGGAAAAAGAACAGGACAGAATGAGCAGGTTAAAGTAGCATGGAAAAAGAACAGAACAGAATGAGCAGGTTAAAGTAGCATGGAAAAAGAACAGAACAGAATTAGCAGGTTAAAGTAACATGGAAAGAGAACAGATCAGAATGAGCAGGTTAAAGTAGCATGGAAAAAGAACAGGGCAGAATGAGCAGGTTAAAGTAGCATGGAAAAAGAACAGGGCAGAATGAGCAGGTTAAAGTAACATGGAAAGAGAACAGATCAGAATGAGCAGGTTAAAGTAGCATGGAAAAAGAACAGAACAGAATGAGCAGGTTAAAGTAGCATGGAAAAAGAACAGAACGAGCAGGTTAAAGTAGCATGGAAAAAGAACAGAACAGAATGAGCAGGTTAAAGTAGCATGGAAAGAGAACAGATCAGAATGAGCAGGTTAAAGTAGCATGGAAAAAGAACAGGGCAGAATGAGCAGGTTAAAGTAGCATGGAAAGAGAACAGATCAGAATGAGCAGGTTAAAGTAGCATGGAAAAAGAACAGGGCAGAATGAGCAGGTTAAAGTAACATGGAAAAAGAACAGGGCAGAATGAGCAGGTTAAAGTAGCATGGAAAAAGAACAGATCAGAATGAGCAGGTTAAAGTAGCATGGAAAAAGAACAGGGCAGAATGAGCAGGTTAAAGTAACATGGAAAAAGAACAGAACAGAATGAGCAGGTTAAAGTAGCATGGAAAGAGAACAGATCAGAATGAGCAGGTTAAAGTAGCATGGAAAAAGAACAGGGCAGAATGAGCAGGTTAAAGTAGCATGGAAAAAGAACAGGGCAGAATGAGCAGGTTAAAGTAGCATGGAAAGAGAACAGATCAGAATGAGCAGGTTAAAGTAGCATGGAAAAAGAACAGGGCAGAATGAGCAGGTTAAAGTAACATGGAAAAAGAACAGGGCAGAATGAGCAGGTTAAAGTAACATGGAGAGAGAACAGATCAGAATGAGCAGGTTAAAGTAGTATGGAAAAAGAACAGGGCAGAATGAGCAGGTTAAAGTAGCATGGAAAAAGAACAGGGCAGAATGAGTAGGTTAAAGTAACATGGAGAGAGAACAGATCAGAATGAGCAGGTTAAAGTAGCATGGAGAGAGAACATAGCCAATTGAGCAGGTTAAAGTAACAAGGAGAACAGAGCAGAATAAGCAATGCTAATTAACACTTTTTGTAAGTTTGGGTATATATATAAATGATAACAATAGTTACATAAATCACTTTAATATTATTCAAATTGGCTTATGTTGTTGTTTGAGTAAAAAGTCAACACATGATGTAAGTGTAGTATATTTAGCATTGGTTTAATGGTTCTTATACATATTTTGTCGATCTACAGGATTTAAGAGTGAATAAAATTAATGCAATTTGCCTAACTAAAAATGCAATGAATAAAATCAATGCAATTTGCCTAACTAAAAATGCAATGAATAAAATCAATGCAATTTGCCTAACTAAAAATGCTCTATATCAACATCTTGAATACTTTTGTTGTTTTTAATTAAATTATGCTAAGAATATTTGTCTCCATTCTGCCAGTCAGTTTGATCAACTAAATCAAAGTAGCAAAATAAGCATATTTCCAGTTGGTGAAAGCATTCCTTTAATCCATATGTACTCAACAGTATACAGTTACATGTATATATATATCTACTACATTTAAGATGACATGATACAGGGAATGTGATAGTCGTCTTGTAGTAATGTCCAACCTAGTTGTCAAATAGTTTCACAGTATATTACACATTTTCAGTACTTGTCAAAACCTATCAATACATTGTCAGTAAATAGCAGAGGTTGCTAAGCAATGTTCATGATATCACAAGAGTGTGTGTTCTAAGGCTGTTATATTAGAGACATTTATTTGGCACCTAGTTTAGCAACATAAATAATTATGCGCTTTAAAAACAATGTTTAGTTAAATCTTGTGTTAGTGAGAAACGGGATGTTTGAAAAGATTCATTCAAATTACCATTCAAATAAGTCTCGATACTGTCTAATAAACTTATGTCTAATGAGATAGCATCTGGAAGACTTGTGTCTAGTACATTTGAAATATGTTGATTATAAGCACTGTCATTGGGAATATCATTAAAAGAATTTTGTTGACTTTGTGGGTTTAAAGGAATATCATTTAACAAAATGGGTTGGTTCTGTGGACTGAGACTTTGATTGAAAGAAACAGGCTGGTCTGGTGTAACATCCAGGAAATATGTCATTCTATACTCCTTGGGGCTAGGGTTAGGGGTGGAGGACATAAATCTCCCCCCACCAGCAGGAGGAGTAATGGAACAATGCTCTGGATTTATGATTCTTTCATTTGATAACACAGAACTGGTGGATGGATTTAGAATCATATTTAAATCAGTTTCTTGTTTATTGTAATCAGATGAACTAATTATTTTTGGAGGAGAAACATCAGGTGTGCGCTGAACAAGAATTTGTTTCCTGCGTGATCTGGTATTTTTGTGTCCAATGTCTACTTGTTGAGTAGAAACAATTAGACTGCGATCATTTCTGGCTGAGTTGAAACTATTTCTGTTTTCTTTGAGGACAACAGGAGTTGCTATCTGATGAGTATCCTTAATACTGTTTGAGATATTTTCTATGCTCATAAGAGGTAGACCTTTGAGAGAGCTTTCCCCTAGTTTCAGTTTTTTGCATTTAGGCTCATTTTCTGTATTGCAACAAAGTCTTCTTTCTGAGTAATACATTTGTTTATTGGATTTCTTAATTCTGCAATCACAGGCAGGAGCTAATGTTAATCTGTTTCCAGTAGTAGACATATTCTTTTGCCCTTCATTAGGCAAATTGTTTTCTACTGAATATCTTTCTGAATGTGGACTAAATGTTGGACTTAACATGTCTACACTTGAAGTGAAAAACTGATTTTCAGAAACACTGTTTTTAGCGGTCTTTAAATGAAAAACAATTTTGGTCTCTTGTTTACTGTCCCCATCCAAGATTTGTATATCAATCGGTTCCAATGCTGCATATTTAGAGCCATTCAGCAAAGACTTCCTGTTATCAAAAGAAGTTTGGCTTGTTGTGACTTTCTGACGCTGTCTAGATGACTTTCTACTTTTTCCTAGTATGATTCTTGGATGGCTTACTGAAGACACTTTTCCAGTCTGCTGTTTAAAATTGGGACGATGAGCAGATACTGACTCTTGACTTTGTGGAGCTTTAGTAACTGTTGGGGAAGTAAGCAAAGAAATGGAATCAGATGATCCAAGGGAGGTTACAACACCAGATGATGATCCAAGGGAGGTTACAACACCAGATGATGATCCAAGGGAGGTTACAACACCAGATGATGATCCAAGGGAGGTTACAACACCAGATGATGATCCATGGGATGCTAATGATCCAAGAGAGCTTTTTTGACCAACTGTTGACCCAACCAAAACCACAGAACCAGTTAAAGATTCAAGTGAGGCTATGGAACCAACTGAGGCTGAAGGCCTAATTGATGACTGGATCTGCTGAGGAAAAGGGGACATAGGCTGAGTTGATGATGAAAACATTTGATGGCCAAGGGATGCAATTGGCCTACTTTGTGGCAAAAGGTTATGTCCAAAAGAGGGGGAAAGGTGAGAAGAAGATTGCAAAATTTGATGTCCAAGTGATGTAAGAGGAACAAGAGCAAAATTAGCTTTTGGCAAAATGGGCTTGAGACCTGTGGGAGAAAAAAACAAAACATCAAGAACCAATCTGGCTCAGAATAAGGAGAATGTCATGACAAAAGAGGGGGGAGGGGAGGGCGAAGCCAGTTAATTTATTAATCAAGGAAGGGTTTTCTTTGAATTGTAAATATTATTCCATGTTTGATTATTATTATTATATTAAAATATTATTAAAACATTTTTAGTTAGCAACATTGTTTCATCTTCTAATAAGGACCTATAAAAATGTATACCGGTACCATTTTCACAAGAGAGGTCTGCAACAATATCAAGCCAACTTTTGAAGTAGACATTTCAAAATTATCCACAAACGTTTTTTTCTTTCATATTTCTTATGTCAAAATGATGCAAAAATGCACTGCCTCCATATTTATTAGACTTAATTAGACCTGCGAATAACACTTCAATAATTTTTTTGATATCTGCTCCTCTTACTATGAGAAAAAGGAATCATAAACAAGAGAAAGAATTTCTGAAGTTCAGATTGCATAAAAATGCTATAGGCCAGGACCCACTGAGGCAGCTTACAGCGTTCCCCCAGTCCCCCTTGCTGGGTGGAGGGAAAGCCTGCTGCATCACTATCCCGTAAGCACTTTTTCTAGTATGTATTAAACTTAAAAATAACATATTCATATCAAATGATACTATGATAACGGCTTTACCCAATTTGTTAAAAAGTAGTCCTTTAACAGAGATACAATTAGGTACTTTTTGTCTTTTTTAGTTTTAGGGCCATCGGGTTGTGGGAGGGACATTAAACATACACTATGGTCTCCGCCATGATCTAAGGAACATTTATGCCAAGTTTTATCAAGATTGGTCAAAGAGTTTTGATTTTTATTTGGGACATACATACATACCTAAGCCTTACTTTGTACTTTATATTTTTGATAACCTAGATTTGGACCTAGTAAGTAATACAAATCAGTGATACAGGAGAGATGCAAGCAAAATTGTATCTATGAAACTAATGAAATTAATAGTGTAAATTGCTGTTCATTACTCTAAATTATAAAATTATTACAAGGCAATTTTACTATTATTTTTAGCATTTTGTAACTACGACTGATAAAATGTAGTAGTTTTGAGTTTTTTTTACTGTATTATAAAATCTCATGTAAATCAGAGATAAAAACAATATTTAGTATGTGTATTATCAATAACAAAAATGAAAAAAAAAAAAAAAAAAAAACGAAAAAAAAAACATAAGCCAACAGCCAAATAAATGTTGCTAAAAAAATGTTTGTTGTTTTGTTGAGAACCTTTTCCAGAAATGATGAAAGTTACATAACAAGAGAACAAGTTAAAATGTAGTAGGAGTAATGATACACACAATCAAAATGATTTAGAATTACTAATATTCATGTTTTCAAGGCTGTTGATTATGATAAAAAGCTGATTATGTCATGGTTTTCCTAAACATTGGTTAAATTGTGCTGGGCACTGCTCAGAACAGAGATTTCACTTATTTGAACATTCATCTATTTGATTACTTGTGTGACTAGAGAAAACTCACCTTTTTTTGAGGTGGTGCTCACATTAGGTACTTGAGTTTTTTTTGTTACATCTGAAAATATCAATAAGAAAATGATAGTTTATTTTACAGTGCAGATATATCCATTTCAAAAATAGACAGCTCAAAAAAAAATAAATTTATGATATACTCTGTATGTGAAAAAGAAAAGTAAGAAAGGCAAAAGATTACACCAAGGATAGGACTGACTTAGGAAATGGTGTCCCAACTATTACACCATAGAATTATGGGAAATCATGTGTGTTTCCGTAAAAGTCTAGAGCATGTGTCTTTCTCAGCCTCTTGATTGGAAAACATTAAATCAAAATTACAAAGACACAATATCTACTTCCTTCCCAAAGCTGAGTAAGTGAAGTTTGACTTCACCTATTCAAAACAATAAAGGACAATGATACAACCTGCACAATCCACCATAACTTGTTGAGGCCTTTTTGGCCCATATCATAGGAAGGTCCAGTCAGGGCGCCTCATTCGCTCCCAGACTTTTCTAGAGTCTTTTTATTTGTCTTAACACTGAAACCATTTTTCAACATCTATTTTTTGAATGGTTGCTCCACCATGATGGCGTCTGTATATTGCAAATATGACATTCTGTGTTGCTGTCTGCTGCCTCTCTCAGGAGTCAATTGCTTTCAACAAAAATGTTACCTCCATCAAAGATATTACCGCAAGGACCATGAAGTTTGACATAGTCAAAGCTGGGGAAATCCATGCAAACTCTGTAGCTGGTTATTCCAGAGTTTACTGAAGCTGACCCATCAGTATTTGCAATGAAATGTGTCACAGATTGGTAGATGCGTGCAGTAGCTTTGTGGCCTTAGGGTCTATTTATTTCAAAAGAATATCTTGGGCTGTGGAACAGCACCAAGGCGAAGACGGTGGAGGTGTTTATTTACCTGAAGGTAAGTCAGTAAGCCTAGTGGCGTTGTGCTTAAACGATTACATCCAAAAATATGATTTCTGCATCAGTACCCATCTATTAATCTTTTAGCTGGCAAATATTTATCTTTTGTACCAAACAAATTAGATTTCCACTTCCCAAAGTTTAATGGACCTACATTTGCCCTTATTTCAACAGTGTCTTATATTTGGAGTCCACATCGATGTCTTATCCAGTCTACAGAAAAGTATTGAAGACTACTAAACTTTTTAAGTAACTAGCTCCAGAGCTAAATTACTACTCTAGAAATTTTTTTCTAAATTATAAGTTAGTACTTATTCAATTAGATCCCACAGAATAAACCAAAGTCTGAAATTTTTACCTTCCAGGACTTAAAAATTTTGAAAACCTTTTATAGTGAGTTACTTATCAAAGTAATTCAAGAAAGTTTGTTCATCTCACCAACAACAGCCACAGAAGTCAGTGCAAAGACAAACATTTTAGAAGCTATTACATTTGAGGGTGACAGCTGATGAATAAAAGCCAAGAGGCAGTCTTACTTATTTTAATCATTTTGGTTATTGAACAATTAGACAGGCAAGTGCATACCTTAAAAAAAAAAAAGCTGGATATTCAAATGTTGACAAGAATCATGAAAAATGTATTATTGTGTTTTGTGTACGCCAAGACAGTGATGAGAAACTAGTTTATTTAGTTTCCACAGCATTAAATAAATAGCGACCTGTAACACAAATAATAATAAACTTAGCACTAATGAAAAAAGCGCCTTTAAAAGCCTAATGGAATCAACACTCACATTGGGTTTTAGGAAGCTTCATGTGATATTTTCTAGCATAATCAGCTAGTTTCCATTTAGCTCCTTTCTTTTTGCCTTCAATTTTCATAAAATCAGCATGTAGGGACAGATTGTGTCGCACTGAGTTCTGCGGATAATAGAAACACAAATACAAACTAGTTAAAGAATCTGTGATCCCTGTCAACTACAGACAAGAAAAGGAGAATCACTGCTCAACACAAAAACTGAATACATTGCTACCTTCCAACTCTCTTTAGCCTTATATTTAAAAAATGGAAACTGTGTTTCAATCCAAGAAATGATTTCCTGAAAAGTCATTTCACCATCTTTGGATGAGAGGATGGCCATCTTGATCAGATCCATATAGGAATACATTGGTCGCTCTAAAAGTGCAGATCTGGTGGAGAGCTGAAAGGATCATTTTAAAATTTAGCTTTGAACTATGGTACTGTTCATTGTACTAGTAAATAAAAGTTTTAGGCACAAAATGTTAAAGAAAAAAAAAAAACTTTGACTAACCTGATGTGGATCAGCACCAGACTCTGTTGAACTCTCAGATCTTAGGAAATCCTGATTTTGTTTCGTTGTTGACAAGAAGTTCTCCAATCTAATTTGAGCAGCAACTAATGAATGAAATCAACTCTTACAGAAACATACAATATCATATCACTTGGATGTAATAAAATCATTTTGAAGCTAACAATACTTATATAGAATATAAATAGAGATGAAAAAGGATTTTAAAATGCATCTTGATTATGAAAATCAAATACAAATAAGAATATATAACCTGCAGTAAAATCCTGATTTAATCGTCTAGGAAGAGATTTGTGTCCTACTGTGTTGGGAGTGGAGTCTGTAGGATTGCAATGCCATGTTGGGGAAGAGAAACCTGAATCTGGAGAGGTCACAATATTAGCAAGCATTGGTGTTTCAGTCATGGACAATGATGTTCTGGATATGGTGGGGGATGTAGCCTGGTTAGTGAATACTCCCTGAACTAAAGGTGACGAGTGACAGGTCATAGCTGCGCTGACTGTTGATAGTTTTTGTAACTGTCTTTGAATTTTTGTTTTAGGCATATTGAGAACACCACCAGACTAGGAGATGCTTTAAATTATTCCAACTCTTTTAGTAATCTTAATTTGAACTGTGAAGAAATAAAGTCAAACGTGTTGATTACGTTGAAATTAAATGATTATTAAAAAAAAACAAAAAAAAACAGAAATAGCCTAGAGATAAAATATAGAAATTGAGAAGGAAAAAAATATCAGCAACTTTTACTCTCTTATCTTTTAAACTACAGATGTTACTTCAAATAAGATGATTATGTCCTATGTCAATCTAGTCATGTATGTTAATCAATGACTTTAACTCTGACAAGTCATTGGTTTTCATGATTGACTCAAGCAACCCATTCCATGCTCTAATAACACTAGGGAAGAAGAAGTATTTGTACAAAGTTGTCCTAGCAAAAGGAACAAGGAATGTGCCTTTATATTTGTGTCTGAAGTCTGAAGTAGGTTTTGTTTTAGTATTTCAAAACTATGGTTCAGTGTTTTATGTATAATTACTACTTTACTTTTAAGGGTCTCTAAATTTTATGATTTTACTAAAGATATTACACATGATCTATATTTCCTAAAGCCATGTTGGTAGGAAGTAAGGACATTGTGTTTGTCTAAGTGGTTTATCATGTTGCTACATATTATGTTTTCTAGGATTTTTCATTGATACTGGTATGTAATTTCCTGGGTCAGATTTTTCTACATTTTTAAATACGGGAGGGATGTTATCTTCTTTCCAGTCTCTTGGTGCTTTGCCCTGATTAAGAATGAAAAAGTATTATGAACACTGGTGCTAGCTCATTGCTTAGTTCTTTGAGTAATCTAGCTGAAATACCATCAGGTCCAGATGCTTTATTTGGTTTATTATTATTATTTTTGGATCCCCTTTTCTTGTATATTTATATCTCCTATGTTTTCGACTTGGTTCAAATTCAGTAATATGTCTTTGTCTCCTAGGGTTGAGAATGCTGATGCAAATTATTTATTTAGAATGTTAGCTTTAGTTTCATTATCATTTTGCATTAAGTTTTCTTAAATTTTATATACGACTATAAGTTTTTATTTTTGTTGTTATATATCATACTGTTTATGTATTCACTCTGCAGTTGTCTGCTGACTATTTGGGTTAGGTGTTTAAATTTAATATACTTATTGTAAACTCTTTCTGCCTTAGTTGCTTTAAATTTTCTATATAGGTTTTCCTTCTGTTTGCAAAATTTCTTTAAATTATTATTAAACCAGCAATTATTTATTTTGTTTCATGATTATTTAGTTGGCATTTGATTTTCTATAATGTTTTAAGTTGGCTTTTAATGAAATTCCAGAGGTCATCAATGTCTTTTTCTGATAAGAATGTTGAAAGTTTAATGCTGTTTGGTATAATTGTGTTAGGTTGCATTTGTTCCAGAGTAAGATTTTTCTTTTGGGTTTTATATTGGCTACTGCTTTTATTTGACTGTTTTTAACTACCAAGGTCAAACAGTACAGTCCAGTTAGGCTGTTTTAACACACTTTTAACATTAAAGGATGACATTCTTCTTAGTCACCTTAATTTGCCCTTTTTTGGTGATGTAATCTGTGTTTTCAATCAAATTTAATTTTATTGCCTAACACAGTTCCAAGGTACTTAAAGCTTTGAACTATTTCTATGCTCTCCCCCAGCTACTGAAACAATATCATTTTCTTTCTTTTCCTTTCAGAAGTTGATAATCATTTCTTTAGTTTTATGACATTCAATATTAAAAATTGTCACTACAGTATTTTTCAATATCATTTATTTCTCTTAAATAATGATTTACGTCCGCGCTCTCTAAGAGCAGGACAA
Organism: Biomphalaria glabrata; assembly: GCF_947242115.1. Classification (NCBI taxonomy): domain Eukaryota; kingdom Metazoa; phylum Mollusca; class Gastropoda; family Planorbidae; genus Biomphalaria; species Biomphalaria glabrata. Next base: position 23,514,273 of record NC_074720.1, read on the forward strand.
GAAGAGCCACACGTCATCTGCAAACTTTAAGAAACAAAAAGGACTAAATGCTTGAAGATCATTGGAATATAGAATGTACCACAATGTCGATGTCACAGCTTCTTGGGGTGCTTCTGTATTAACAATACATGTTAGATACTGTGCTGTTAACCCTAACTCTCTGAGGTCTCAGTGTCAAAAATTCATTAGCCCATAGAATTATATATGTGTACTTATCTTCATTGCTTTCAGTTTTTAAATAAGGATATATATATATGGCTCCTCATGTCTCGGAAGACAATGGATGCACCCAGGTGAATCACTGGCTTTGGTTTCGTCTTGAAACGGGGCAGAATCTGGTGTGACTGATCAAGCCAATTCTCGAGCGGCAGAGTTTGCCCCAGTTCATGCATGTATATGCATCTGTCCTAGGGCTAGCTGACAGGGCAGCTTTCTTTTACTTTCTCTTGACTGATGCAGCTTTGTTTCTTTGCACTCTGTGAAGTTTGTACCAACACGTACAGTCTGTCTCCATGCTGTCTGGTCTTGGGCTATCTCCTCCCACATTATTTGTTCGATGCCCGTGACTTTCATGTCTCGCTTACAGACATTTTTGTAGGTTAGTCTTGGGCGTCCTTAAGTCTGACTACCTCTGCAAGCTCAGCGTATAGGATGTCTTGAGAGATTCTTCTATCTGGCATGCGAGTGACATGACTGTGTAAGAAGAGCATAGATGCTGTGCATATTGGCCCGTTTCAGAACATCCCGGTTTGAGACATGATCCCTCCAGGAGATGCACATTGTGGAAAATTTAATCTGTGTTCCTGACGCATGTAAGTTGCCAAGCTCTCACTGCCATAAAGAAATGTGCTCAGAACGCAGGCATTGTAGACTAGGATTTTGGTTGCCATAGTCAATTCTGTATTTTCCCAGACGTGCTTGGAGAGTTTTGCCATTGCTGCAGAAGCCTTTCCTTATATTTTTGTCACCTCAGTGTCTAAATATAGGTTGCTGGCTATTATTGTTCCCAAGTATGTGAATTCCTGCACCACTGTAAGTGTGTGATTTCCAATACATATCACTGGTATTTCTGCGACATCTTGTGCCAGGATTTGATCATTTCGGTCTTGGAGAGGCTTATTGTAAAGCTAAACTCTTGACAAGCATCTGTCAGAGCATTCACAAGCCTCTGCAATCCTTTTTGTGAGTGAGATATGAGTGCCACATCATCTGCGAACAGCAGTTCCCTATTCAAGATACACAGCCTCTTCATTTCTGCTTTAAGGCTTTCCATTGGATCTACTGTGGATATATATTCCATCTTCCAGGGATTTAAAATCACAGGTGAGTACCACTAAAAAGAAGATGCCGAATAGTGTTGGAGCCAGAACTTATCCTTGTTTTACTCCGCTCTTGATGGAGAATGGATTAGAGGCAGAACTGTCAAACTGTACGGTGCCCTGCACATTTTCATGAAAAGCTGACACTAGTTTCTGTACCTTGGACAGCCAGTTCTCTCTAATACGGCAAACAGGACAGTTCTGCTGATACGGTAAAACGCCTAGGTCAAGTCAATAAAAGCTATAAAGGATAAGGATAAAATGGATTTGGATTGTGTTGAAAGCAGATGAGAGACATCATTCTTGCATAAGTATTGTGTGAGCCGCAGTGTTTGTAAATACAATTTAAAATGTATAGTGTAGCATCATCTACACCTTTTCCCTTTTGGTATGCAAATTGTATTGAGTTTTTCTAAACATTTAAAAACAATTGATGTCAGTGATACAGGTCTGTAGTCATTCATTTCCATTGGTTTAACAACCTTTGGGACAGGTATAATTGCGGAGGATTTCCACAGGGATGAAATCTCGTGGTTGTTTAGGAAAGTATAGAAAATGTCTACATAGGTTCAGCCAGTTGTTCTGCATATTTTTTTAAGACTCGCCCTTTTATTCCATCAGGCCCACAAGCTTTCATTGGGTTGACTTTTTTGCTGTTTAGTTATTTCTAATTACAGTTACTTCTTGCAAGGCTTTGAGTCGTTCGTTGTTAGAATTATTAGTGTCAAAATGAGAGTAAAAAAGTCATTAAGTTCATAAGCAAGTGTTTCTTTGTTGCTAGTGACAAGATTCTTTTTAGCTCTGACCTGTGTTCCTGTCATTCTGTTCATAATATTCCTTGCCTGTCTGATAATTATAAATCTAGTACTGTATAATACTATTGATTATTAACAGTATATTATTAATTAATTTTAATTAAATTAGATCTAGATCTAACCTAATATAATCTAAAAGTAGAATTTAGAAAGTTCAATAGATTTAGCCCTAGTGATTGATGAACTAAGACTCTTAGATAAGACTTAAATTAAAATGACTAAGTAAAATATGAAGCTAGATCTAGATATAGTAATATAGTAAGAATTGTATCTAGAATCTAGTCAATCTAGTCTAGATCTAAATCTGGACTAATTCTAGTTCTAACATCTAGACTAATCAGTACCAGGTGACCGAGCCTCCCTCGTTTAAAATAATTTGTTGAGGAGATATATTTACTTATTTTGGATCAGGTCAAGACTCCCAATTCGAAAAGTTGCTTTCGTGTTCTTTTAGTTCTAAATGTCAATGTACATGGTGAATACAAAACAAAGTCTCTTAAGTCCCCATTTAAAACATGCTGGTATGGACATTATAGAGGGACTTCTTATGGTCCAACAGTTACGCTGGAGAAAGCACTATGATCCCGTATGGGGGGATGAGCGTTTGCAAAAGGCAGGGTTTTTTTGTGAGCTGAAAGGTGGTAGATGTAACAGAGATGTCCCACAGACACTTTAAAGACAAGCTTAGGCACCAACTTCCTTTAACTGACATAGAAGAAGGTATCTGACTGCAGGTGGCTTCAGAATGAGATAGCTCAGAGAGTTTTTATAAAGGCCGCAGGATACACAAAAGAAAACCCACTGCCAAGGACAGATGTAGATGGCGAAAAGAGCATCTAAATCGACCACCGGCATATAATGTTTATGTTTGCGTTGGATGTGGCAAACTATATGGGTCGCAGCTGGTGCTGAGTATTCACATAAAATATTGCACTCCTACTTAATCATGAGATATATATATAATATATCTAATCTCTAGATTCTGCTAGATCTATTATGTTATTATATTTGAATTTTAAAGTATAGATCTACTCTAGAATTGTATTACTCCTCCTACTAGTCCTACTCTAGATAAGAATTTTAGATCTAGACTATATTTTCTTCTATATAGATAATAATACAATTTATATAATATAGACTTTATTCACTTTATAGTTTATAGAGTCTAGACCATTCTAGTTATGTAGTGTCACTAGATCTAGATTAACAGATCTAGATCTATATAGACTCAGTCACTACATAACTAGATCTAGATATATATCAATTATATTGTAATAACTGAAAGGAGGCAACTCAACGAGACATTGATGTTTATTTACATGAAGACATGACAAATACATAGGACATCTGCCTTGCGCACAGCATATTCATAATATTCATATCGGCTCTAGACTTGGGCCAAAATTGTTTTCTCTTCTCCTCTAATGTCAACATCCTTCCTAGTCTAGTCACTAATAGTGCGTACCTTCTGCACTATCTTGGATGGTGGTGTGCATGGCAGGGTTATAACAATATTATTATTATTTTTAAATCTAGATCTATATCTATAATCTCTTCTATTATTTAATTTATTATTATAATAAATAATTATTCTAAGTCGTAGTCTTTATCTAAGACTAATAATAAATAATATTATAATATTAACATCATGATCATGAGCGTCTAATTATAACTTATAATATATATATATATAACAAGGCTTGTCTTCAAGTCCAAAGATCAGTGAGATATATCTAATAGTCAATATTAAATTATATAGAATAGATCTAGATCTAATCATTATAAATATTAATGTAGAGGTAGAATTAAAATCTAGATTCTTCTAGATCTACAATCTAGACTTTGTCTAGATATATAAATTTATGTAATATTATATCTTGAATTCTAGATAGATCTAGTCAAATCTAGTGACTAGCTAGTGTCTCATAGTCATAGATTGAATACTATTAATTTAGTATTATATAGATCTAGACTGTCTAGAGAGTCTTTTGCTATTAGTAATCATAATGTCTTCTATAACGTATAAACTATAAAAGTCTAATAGTCTATAAAGTATAATAGAGTCTATGTCTATATATTTATTATTTAATCATATTTAATTATCATTTTAGTGTGTTAGTAGTTTAGTTACAATTTAGCTGAGTAGATCTATAGACTGACTATTAAACTATAGTAGAGTCTAGATCTATCATACGCGAGCACGTTGCCCTGCCTCATCGTGGCACTCGCGTGGAAAAGGCCATTAGAGGAAGTGGCTAGGCTAAATGGGTAGCAACACAAGACTCCCGTGGGGATGCCCACGGGTAGACGAGAGTCCACCCATTGTACGGTCAGGGTTGTAAAAAAGTCCCCACAAACACGTCCCACATCCATGCGCTGTTCCTCAAAGGGACCGTTACATAAATGGCGGGTCCCGCACAGCTAGCTTGGTACAATGAAGGAAAATGGCGGAGGCTCCCGGTGCCCTTGGCCTTCGGCCATGTGCAGCCAAGCATGCGTCGGGGCCAAAGACATTGGAAACAGCAATGTTTTACATAGGCATTGACTCTGGTCTCTCTCAAACAGAACTGTGTTCTCACAGGCTTGTTTTTTTTTACTGTTTGGCGTCCAAACAGGTTTTTTTTCAAACTTAGAGCTCGAAGAGCCTTCGGCTCAGCTCTTGGACATCAACAAGATCTATCATAAATGCTTGTTTGTTTGTGAAATGTTTTACATGTTTCGGATGTTCCTTCAGAGTTGAAGATAGTTTACTTCCTAGTCCAAACCTCCCGCAGGACGACGGGGGATGAGAGCGGGCAGGGTTTGAACCCTCGACCGTCGATAAATCCGAACGACAGTTCAGCGTGCAAACCTCATGACCAGGCAGCCATCCATGATTATCATAGAGTGACAGTGTTACTAAGAGTAGAGTAGAGTATCATCATGATAATCATGTATCTACAGTATGATAGAGTCTATGATAGATCTAGAGACTTAGAGTATTCTCAGTATAGAGTATAGATCATAGAGTATATATATATAGATCTAGTATAGTCAGTATATATTATATAGATAATACTAATAATACATAGACTAGTATATATTATACTTAGTCTAATTATTTATAGAAATAGACTTTAAATTAATCACTTTTATACTAATTTATTATTTATAGTTTAAATAGTATAATTCTATAATTACTATAAATTTAATTATAATAGAGTCTAAGTCGACTCTAAGTAATACTAAATTATTAATTATAGTAATAGAGTATAGTAGACTATACTATAGAGTATAGAATAGAGTCATAGATCTAGATCAACTTCAAGATATCTAGTAATACCTTAACTGTAACTTAGATCTAGATTTTTAATTTAACCCCCTAAAAGATCTAGAAATCTAGATCAATCAATATCATAGATCTAGAGTCTATAGAGTCTAGATCTATCATATGGAATATGATGAGAATGATTATGATGTTCGAACTTCGTGCCAAACAGGAAGCTCATTAAATCTAGATCTATATATAGGTCTGTGATTCTAACATATCGGTAGATATCTGTATTATATATACATTATACACACTTATATAGGTCTGTAACTTATTATTGCAATCCAACATTTTAGGTCAGTGCACTTATATTGTAATAAGGCTTAGAGTCCGAAGATAAATGAGGAATGCAGTATTTCCCGTGGCTTCGCAGCCCCAGCTGTGACCTTCATATTTTGCCACCCCCAGAGCAAACATAACTATTGTCCGCCGGTGGTCGATTAAGATTTTCTTTTCGCCGTCTGCGTTTGTCCTCGGCAGCGGATTTTCCTTTGGTGTCAAAAGTGTATCCCGCGGCCTTTGTGAGTGACCTCCAGCTGTCTCGTTCTGAGGCCGCATGCAACCAGGAGTTCTCTTCTATGTCAGCTAAGGAAAGTTGACGCCTCAGCTGGTATTTGAAGCGTTTCCGCGGGGCGCCTTTTAGCTCAACAAATAAAGACTGCTTTTGGTATACTTTCTTCCCCCATACGGGATACGTGCCCTGCCCAGCGTGACAGTTGGACCAGTGGCGTCACTGGGGGGGGGGGGGAGGTGCGGGCCGCACCGAGTGACACTTTTCCAATTGCAACTTTTAAAAATTAAAATTGCTACCTCGAATGTTTCTCACCGTTTAGTATCAGAATGCCCCAAGCCTTCTTAATTTTATTCTATTTGATTGTACTATTCCTATTATGAGAAAAATAATGCATTGTAGACGCCAGTAGAAAGAGTTTCTGAAGCCCGGAGTCTGGGAGCGCATGAGGCGCCCTGACCTCACTTTGCCGTGGTGGAGGCTGTCCAGGCCTGAGCAAGCTATTATAGCACAGTGCAGGACAGACCACTGTCCTGTTGGCTCATATTTCTCACGGCTATGGCCAAATTTCGATTCAGGTGCCCCCGCTGCGGGTAAGAAGATGAAACCGTGCCTCATATTCTGTTTGACTGCCCCATACTTGCTGATATCCGCCTCAACAGGTCTGGGAAACCAAAAATTATCGACCTGTATGATGACGTGTATGCACTACGCAAGCCAGCAGGGTTTCTGTCCAGGGCTTTTGCAAGAAAGGACTTAAGCCTCTCAAGCCCTCACTCAAATGGAGTTTGATGATGATGATGATGAAGCACAGAAATGTAGAAAACGCTTGGCGCCGGGCTTCACCCTGGACAACTCTGAGTGAGCTTATGGCGCTTCCCCCTAACATCTTATCTGACCAGCTGAGTGGCGAACGTAGGATGTAGTGTTGAGAAACACATAGGCTTAAGGCCTAAGGGTCCTCTGGCGCCATTCGACGCCTAGGGCTACAAGCTCTCTCAACAGAAATCAGTCTAAGGCTACTTTCACAACCACTTTCCAGCTTGTTCTCACAAAAATCAGGTGTGACGCTATGTTAGACATGGACGGACATGTTTTTGCGTTCCTCTTTTCGGCTTTCATGTTAATGCTGACTTTGGTAAACGTGCTTGGTCTTGCCTAATGATATGTCTCACAAATGTTAATCGACGTTCAGTCTCCACTTTCCTTATCGAATGCCTGTGCGGGAAAAGATTTCTTTATTGGTAACATTATCACGGTATGCTATTCGTAGGATTCTTCTCAGCCATCACTGCTCAACCTCATTTCAACATTCCACGTCTCGAAGCGTAGGAAGCCGTTGGAACAATAATTGTATTGAGTAGGAGGTTTTTTTTTTATCTCTAGGCTAATTGATTTGCTTGTTCAGATAGGCCGTACTTTTTGAAAGAAGGCTGCTTTCCAATTCAACATGCAACACCATGATATGCATCTCCATTCCTTGAGATAACACTGCCTAATTATGTGAACTTTTCTATTTGTTCAAGATCTGTAGGACAAGTGAAGACATCGCTGTTTGTAGTGCGGTCTTGAATAGATCTACAAAATACATCTAATAGTAATAGTTTGTTTTACTTGTCTTATTTCTACCTTGTAAAACTCGATAAGAAGCTTATCTTATCTTATGTAATACAGAAGTTACTTCAAAAAAATAGATGATTACGTCCTACGCGTCATGCATATTAACCAATGACTTAAATTCTGCCAAGTCACTTGTTTTCCTGGCTAGCTAAGGCAACCCATTCCATGCTCTAATAACACCAGGGAAGAAGGAGTATTTGTACAAATTTGTCCTAGCATATGGGACGAGGAATGTGCCTATATCTTTGTGTCTTTCAGAGTATTTTATTAAATTTTTTTTTTTTTTTTTTTTTTGAAGATTATGGTTCAGTGTTGGTCTGGATAGATAAAAATCCTAATAGTTAACACAATCTCAACTAACTGCGATTTAAGCATGTGAGACATGGAAGTCATGTAAAACTTGAGAGAAGGTTCAACCCCCTAATAGTTAACACAATCTCAACTGACTGTGATTTGTGCATGTGAGACATGGAAGTCATGTAAAACTCGAGAGAAGGTTCAACCCCCTCCCAATAAAAATCGCTGGGCCTTATTAATACAGTATAGATCTATGTGCGAGAATATAAGCAAGTTTGAAGAAAAAAGTGAAGTACTGTCAAAAGATTCCAGGAGGGTGAGGTTCAACCCCCATACGATAAAAAAAAATTATATCCATAGTTAGGCCTTCTATAGTTCGTCCATCGTGGTTCGATGATGACCACTTTTTTAAAATTTGACTTTTTTTTTTCTGACGCTTTTCTACTGCCAGCGCTGTTCTCTTGTCCTCTGCAATTTGTGCGCCAGTTTTCACAGCGCGACGCCGTGATGCTCTGTCATGTGCTTCTGTCTCCCAGGTGGCTGGGTCAATGCTGAAGGCTTTCAGAATATCTCTGAAGCGTTTTCTTTGCCCACCTTGTGAGCGCTTGCTTCCCTTAATTTGCCACACAGGAGTCGTTTAGGGATGCGACGGTCTTGTTTCTGAAGACGTGTCCTGTCCATCGCAGCTGGGGCTTTATCAGGATTGAGTTTGAGTTTTTGGCACATCGGCACAATTTAGGCCATGTCGTTCCCTTAATCCTTCAAGGATTAATTACTCTCCTTTACAAGAGCTAAATTCCATACAGTTAAATCATTAAAAACAAGGTCTATTCACAGTTAAAATAGTAAAGGTAGTAAAAATTTAATAATTTGGTAAAAATCTTATGTAAATATTATATGTTCACAATTCATAAATCAGATCGTAGACAACCCCACCTCCCGGACAAAGCCCAGTACCTTCCCAGGGTCGACATTGTCGAATAGTGTTTTTAAGTTGTGTGCTCTAAAAAAATTCTCCCTGACATACTTTGCAGGTAGAGCGTTAAGATGCGAGTGTGTCAAAAAGAAAAAAAAATCGTCAGGAGATGGTTTCGGCTGAAAACCAGTACAAGGTATTTTAAATATATCGATATCGATCAAAATAAACAGCATATAGGCTATATATATATTGTGGCACAGCAAACACACTTGGACCTAATGAACTTGTGGCACAGCAAACACACTTGTACCTAATGAACTTGTGGCACAGCAAACACACTCAGACCTAATGAACTTGTGGCACAGCAAACACACTTGGACCTAATGAACTTGTGGCACAGCAAACACACTTGGACCTAATGAACTTGTGGCATAGCAAACACACTTGGACCTAATGAACTTGTGGCACAGCAAACACACTTGGACCTAATGAACTTGTGGCACAGCAAACACACTCAGACCTAATGAACTTGTGGCACAGCAAACACACTCAGACCTAATGAACTTGTGGCACAGCAAACACACTTGGACCTAATGAACTTGTGGCACAGCAAACACACTTGGACCTAATGAACTTGTGGCACAGCAAACACACTCAGACCTAATGAACTTGTGGCACAGCAAACACACTCAGACCTAATGAACTTGTGGCACAGCAAACACACTTGGACCTAATGAACTTGTGGCACAGCAAACACACTTGGACCTAATGAACTTGTGGCACAGCAAACACACTTGGACCTAATGAACTTGTGGCATAGCAAACACACTTGGACCTAATGAACTTGTGGCACAGCAAACACACTTGGACCTAATGAACTTGTGGCACAGCAAACACACTCGGACCTAATGAACTTGTGGCACAGCAAACACACTTGGACCTAATGAACTTGTGGCACAGCAAACACACTTGGACCTAATGAACTTGTGGCACAGCAAACACACTTGGACCTAATGAACTTGTGGCACAGCAAACACACTTGGACCTAATGAACTTGTGGCACAGCAAACACACTTGGACCTAATGAACTTGTGGCACAGCAAACACACTTGGACCTAATGAACTTGTGGCATAGCAAACACACTTGGACCTAATGAACTTGTGGCACAGCAAACACACTTGGACCTAATGAACTTGTGGCACAGCAAACACACTCGGACCTAATGAACTTGTGGCACAGCAAACACACTTGGACCCAATGAACTTGTGGCACAGCAAACACACTTGGACCTAATGAACTTGTGGCACAGCAAACACACTTGGACCTAATGAACTTGTGGCACAGCAAACACACTTGGACCCAATGAACTGGTGGCACAGCAAACACACTTGAACCTAATGAACTTGTGGCACAGCAAACACACTTGGACCTAATGAACTGGTTGCACAGCAAACAGACTCAGACCTAATGAACTGGTGGCATAGCAAACACACTCAGACCTAATGAACTTGTGGCACAGCAAACACACTTGGACCTAATGAACTGGTGGCACAGCAAACACACTTGGACCTAATGAACTGGTGGCACAGCAAACAGACTCAGACCTAATGAACTTGTGGCATAGCAAACACACTTGGACCTAATGAACTTGTGGCACAGCAAACACACTTGGACCTAATGAACTTGTGGCACAGCAAACACACTTGGACCTAATGAACTTGTGGCACAGCAAACACACTTGGACCTAATGAAGTTGTGGCACAGCAAACACACTCGGACCTAATGAGCTTGTGGCACAGCAAACACACTTGGACCTAATGAACTTGTGGCACAGCAAACACACTTGGACCTAATGAACTTGTGGCATAGCAAACACACTTGGACCCAATGAACTGGTGGCACAGCAAACACGCTTGAACCTAATGAACTTGTGGCACAGCAAACACACTCAGACCTAATGAACTGGTGGCACAGCAAACAGACTCACACCTAATGAACTTGTGGCACAGCAAACACACTTGGACCTAATGAACTGGTGGCACAGCAAACACACTTGGACCTAATGAACTTGTGGCACAGCAAACACACTCGGACCTAATGAACTTGTGGCACAGCAAACACACTTGGACCTAATGAACTTGTGGCACAGCAAACACACTTGGACCTAATGAACTTGTGGCACAGCAAACACACTCGGACCTAATGAACTTGTGGCACAGCAAACACACTCGGACCTAATGAACTTGTGGCACAGCAAACACACTTGGACCTAATGAACTTGTGGCACAGCAAACACACTTGGACCTAATGAACTTGTGGCACAGCAAACACACTCGGACCTAATGAACTTGTGGCACAGCAAACAAACTTGGACCTAATGAACTTGTGGCACAGCAAACACACTTGGACCTAATGAACTTGTGGCACAGCAAACACACTCGGACCTAATGAACTTGTGGCACAGCAAACACACTCAGACCTAATGAACTTGTGGCACAGCAAACACACTTGGACCCAATGAACTGGTGGCACAGCAAACACACTTGAACCTAATGAACTTGTGGCACAGCAAACACACTTGGACCTAATGAACTGGTTGCACAGCAAACAGACTCAGACCTAATGAACTGGTGGCATAGCAAACACACTCAGACCTAATGAACTTGTGGCACAGCAAACACACTTGGACCTAATGAACTGGTGGCACAGCAAACACACTTGGACCTAATGAACTGGTGGCACAGCAAACAGACTCAGACCTAATGAACTTGTGGCATAGCAAACACACTTGGACCTAATGAACTTGTGGCACAGCAAACACACTTGGACCTAATGAACTTGTGGCACAGCAAACACACTTGGACCTAATGAACTTGTGGCACAGCAAACACACTTGGACCTAATGAAGTTGTGGCACAGCAAACACACTCGGACCTAATGAGCTTGTGGCACAGCAAACACACTTGGACCTAATGAACTTGTGGCACAGCAAACACACTCAGACCTAATGAACTTGTGGCACAGCAAACACACTCGGACCTAATGAACTTGTGGCACAGCAAACACACTTGGACCTAATGAACTGGTGGCACAGCAAACACACTTGGACCTAATGAACTTGTAGCACAGCAAACACACTTGGACCTAATGAACTGGTGGCACAGCAAACAGACTCAGACCTAATGAACTTGTGGCATAGCAAACACACTCAGACCTAATGAACTTGTGGCACAGCAAACACACTCAGACCTAATGAACTTGTGGCACAGCAAACACACTCAGACCTAATGAACTTGTGGCACAGCAAACCCACTTGGACCTAATGAACTTGTGGCACAGCAAACACACTTGGACCTAATGAACTTGTGGCACAGCAAACACACTCGGACCTAATGAACTTGTGGCACAGCAAACACACTTGGACCTAATGAACTGGTGGCACAGCAAACACACTTGGACCTAATGAACTTGTGGCACAGCAAACACACTTGGACCTAATGAACTGGTGGCACAGCAAACAGACTCAGACCTAATGAACTTGTGGCATAGCAAACACACTCAGACCTAATGAACTTGTGGCACAGCAAACACACTCAGACCTAATGAACTTGTGGCATAGCAAACACACTTGGACCCACTGAACTGGTGGCACATCAAACACACTTGGACCTAATGAACTTGTGGCACAGCAAACACACTTGGACCTAATGAACTGGTGGCACAGCAAACAGACTCAGACCTAATGAACTTGTGGCATAGCAAACACACTCAGACCTAATGAACTTGTGGCACAGCAAACACACTTGGACCTAATGAACTGGTGGCACAGCAAACACACTTGGACCTAATGAACTTGTGGCACAGCAAACACACTCGGACCTAATGAACTTGTGGCACAGCAAACACACTTGGACCTAATGAACTTGTGGCACAGCAAACACACTTGGACCTAATGAACTTGTGGCACAGCAAACACACTCGGACCTAATGAACTTGTGGCACAGCAAACACACTCAGACCTAATGAACTTGTGGCACAGCAAACACACTTGGACCCAATGAACTTGTGGCACAGCAAACACACTTGGACCTAATGAACTTGTGGCACAGCAAACACACTCGGACCTTATGAACTTGTGGCACAGCAAACACACTCGGACCTTAAAAACTTGTGGCACAGCACTTGGACAGTCTTGTTTTTTAAAACCAACTGCACACTTTTAATAACATGACAATTTTACATTACTGGCGAAAATTAGTCATCAAATAGTTTATTTCAACATTTTTTCCTGAAGCAGTTCTAGGCAAACACTATGCAAAGTAGGAAATGGAGAAGTTATTGCCTACTTCGCCTGAAAGCATCAGGCATTCGTACTTTATTGGTAACATACATTTCCTGTGATTATGATCAGAAAGCAAAGTCTGTCTGTCGCCTTTGTTCCAGCGCATGTTGTGTTCCAGTTTTCTGCCGACTTGAAAAGTAGACTACATGCACTATTTAAATTTGATTTTATCTACAAGCTTGAAAATGACTATTTTGGCAGAATAAGAACGGCTAATTTAAAATGACAAAATGACAAGGAAGGAATTATATGGAGCTCAATCAGAACGTGTATTAGGATGGATCACCTTTTGTTTTGAGAAGCTATGACAAAAATTATTTTAAAAAGACATGGTCCGATGTTACCAACTGTTTGAGATTGACGAGTCCAACACAAAAAGTTTTGTAGTGTTTTATTTCCGAGTGTTGAGAACATTATGGAACAGAGAGAGATCTAGATCTAAATAGCATGTCTGAAACACTGACAACAGATGAGACAGACAATATCACACCATTAGATTTGAGTACACTAGCTAACTAACCATGAAAAGATGGATTCCAGAATCACATCAACTGAAGTGTTGCTATGGTGACAACAGCAGTGAGTCTAACATCACTGACTTATAAAAAGTGATAAATATATTAATTAATGGAAGGTCATTGCTAAAAGTATGTAAGCTAAAAATTCAAGTCATTGTATATACCGGTATAATAAATTAAATAGTAAAATAAAATAAAAATTGTCGAATATATCTAATTAACAATAAAACGTGGAGTTAGTGAACATTTAGGAAATTAATTAAAAAGAAAAAAATTTGTGCACAAATCAATGTCCACTGAACCTAAGAGAAACAAATATTGCCATGGCAATACAAACATCTCTGTACATAGCAATACATCTATTCAATACATCATTGAGTTTTGGAAGAGCATTAAATAAAACAGACTTTTGTATACCTTGAACTGAGTTCCCTGTACAACTAACAAATACATTCAATGTTTATTGCTCAATATGTGAAGCAGTTCTAACCTGACCAAAAACAACTAAGCTGAGCAATGTAGACAACAAATGATAACGTGAATAAACAAATATTGAGCAGAGTGTCCAGCACAAAGTTTGGAGACATTAGTTTGACACTGGTCAGATTCCAAAACATGTCAAAAAGATAGGACTGCTCAAATAAAAAGAAACACTACAGTTCTAACAAGTGATTTGATTGAAACAATGAACAAAAGGGAAGAACAAACCAGGTTCTGAATCAATCAGTGTGTTGACATTAAACATGCATTCATTTCAAACATTAGAAAAGTAATGAACCATATGTTAATTGAAACTGAGTTTCAGTACAAAATAATGGTATCTAACTCTATTTACACATACAAACATTGAAACCAAACAAACCTATCAAACAAACCTAAAATGTTCAAAGACGTTTTTGTTTTAATGAAATGAAACAGCAATCACTATTTTATTTTAAAATATGTGCTACCTATTACTAACAACCTTGACCTTTTATTAATTTTTCAGAAAGGCTAAAAACATTGCTTCATGGGGAACAGTTAGCTCTATCCCAAAGGAACTTAATATATAGTCCATTTAGGCACAGAGCCATCACCAGGAGCCATATACAACTCTAAGACCACTGGGAAGGATTTCCTCCAATGATCTGGAATGAGGAAGTCATACATGCATGCACACACACACACTGTCTCCACTAGCATTGTTGTTTAGTTATGTTTAGTCTGTATTTTAATTGTAGTCTACCACTTTCGAAATTAGGACTCTTATCAGTTCATAGTTCACACCTAGTTACAATGTTTCTCTTGAAGCAGACTTCTCACATTCCCAAAAGATACATGAAAATTGTATGAATTGTCTTAAATGAGCCTATCATGAAGTTCAATTGATACCGTATAAGATCTTCTATTAAGCTCAAGTTCTGTTTACAAGAAATGCTACTTACATTTCATGCAAAAAAGAAAAAGTCATTCTAAATGTGTTTACTTTGGAGGTGTATGAAGTATATACACTATACAATTGTGTACAATTTAATGTAGAGATTTTAAAAAATATGGAATCATTTGCCAGTGTTATTAATGACTATTCCTTTTTAAAAGGAAAATAAATCATTTGTGAATACTGCTATTGGTACCAGGAAATGAAAATTGCTCACATTTTTTTGTTTACTTATGTATGCTTTTGACTATACATTTTATTTTCAGGTGAACATGAACTATTTGGTTTCAATTCATTTGAATGACCAGAAAAGTAAAATGAGCATACATCAACCCAAAGAGTTGAAAAATGAAAACAACAGATCACAATTTACAAAAGAAACCCAAAAATAAGACATTGCTTAAATAAAATATTACATATCATAATGTATATATGGCACTAATGTTATAATATTATGTGCCACCATAAAATGAAAGCAATTAGGGGTCTATTTGATTTTTAAAAAAAATTTATACAGCTAGATGGATGATCATTTAAATGATCAAAAGACTGTAAATATCTTAAACTTAAGAATTAATGTAAATATCTCAAACCTCAGAATTAATGTAAATATCTTAAACCTTAGAATTAATATCCTATAGCATGACACATTTTCATTAGTAGGTGGATTAGCATTTTCATCTGCTTTACAGAAAACCTTGATTTTAAAAAGCATATAATAATTTGAGTGCAATATTGAACACTGTAGAATGAGAATAAAGCATCAGGAAATCATAAAAGTGTCCTTGACAGTGTTTAGTTGTCTAATTATTTCTAAATTGCTCCAAATCTTCTTCTGTTCATTTTGGTGGTACAACATTGTCCATCCCAGTCAAATGTCTTCATATCACTGTTTCTATCTGAATGTATTGCTTCCAGAATGTAAACTTATCTGAACAAGAATATCAACTTATCTGAACAAGAATGTCAACTTATCTCACCAAGAATGTCAACTTATCTGACCAAGAATGTCAGCTTTATCTGACCAAGAATGTCAGCTTATCTGAACAAGAATGTCAACTTATCTGACCAAGAATGTCAACTTATCTGACCAAGAATGTCAGCTTAAAATGACCAAAAATGTCAGCTTATCTGACCAAGAATGTCAGTTTATCTGAACAAGAATGTCAACTTATCTGACCAAGAATGTCAGCTTTATCTGACCAAGAATGTCAACTTAATCTGACCCAGAATGTCAGCTTAATCTGACCAAAAATGTCAGCTTAAAATGACCAAAAATGTCAGCTTATCTGATCAAGAATGTCAGCTTATCTGAACAAGAATGTCAACTTATCTGACCAAGAATGTCAGCTTTATCTGACCCAGAATGTCAGCTTAATCTGACCAAAAATGTCAGCTTAATCTGACCAAAAATGTCAGCTTATCTGACCAAGAATGTCAACTTATCTGACCAAGAATGTCAACTTATCTGACCAAGAATGTCAACTTTTCTGACCAAGAATGTCAAGTTATCTGACCAAGAATGTCAGCTTATCTGAACAAGAATGTCAACTTATCTGACCAAGAATGTCAACTTATCTGACCAAGAATGTCAGCTTAAAATGACCAAAAATGTCAGCTTATCTGACCAAGAATGTAAGTTTATCTGAACAAGAATGTCAACTTATCTGACCAAGAATGTCAACTTATCTGACCAAGAATGTCAGCTTTATCTGACCAAGAATGTCAGCTTAATCTGACCCAGAATGTCAGCTTAATCTGACCAAAAATGTCAGCTTAAAATGACCAAAAATGTCAGCTTATCTGATCAAGAATGTCAGCTTATCTGAACAAGAATGTCAACTTATCTGACCAAGAATGTCAGCTTTATCTGACCCAGAATGTCAGCTTAATCTGACCAAAAATGTCAGCTTATTCTGACCAAAAATGTCAGCTTATCTGACCAAGAATGTCAACTTATCTGACCAAGAATGTCAACTTTTCTGACCAAGAATGTCAAGTTATCTGACCAAGAATGTCAACTTATCTGACCAAGAATGTCAACTTATCTGACCAAGAATGTCAACTTATCTGACCAAGAATGTCAACTTATCTGACCAATCCAAATGTTAACAAAGAGTAGAAGACAAACTAAGGATGCAAATCTCTTTAAATACTGAAGTCTGATGGGGAAAGTTATTGAATCAAAGTTAAGAAATGTTGACTATGAACTAACTAACTTTACACTTTGACAACATAAATACTTAATGACTCATTACAAAAACTTGAGTGGTTTATTCAGAAGTTTTAAAACAAAAATCTGAATAGAAAACAACAAAACAAAATTATGTCTGTGTATATGGTCCACAGAGTTTTTGTTTTGATTGTATAAATCGCACACTACTCTTGTAGACTTTCAGTTCCAGTGTATAATACCACTTATATGTATAGTCCACAAAGCTTAAGTTCAATTCAATAAATAAAAGTGCACAGTGGATCAATATTTTTCTAGAAAATTATAATGAAACTGTACACAAAGATGCTTCAATACTTACATAGTAATATCAACTGAATATAATAGTGAACAAAACAAAAGGTTGGATTGTAATGAACACATCCTAAAAGAGATCAATTCAATAGAATGAAGAGGTGAGTAACAAGTCATATTTATTTTTAAAAGCTGGTGAAAACTATCCTAACAATGGACAGAGTGACAAAATGGTAGATGGTTTAATAACAAAGTCACTTCCTTTTAGTTGGTATTGCTTTTCTCTTCCTTCCAAGGTCCTGTATATCCTTGGGCCAGCTCTTCCTAGGAAAAGAATGGTAACATAGAATCAATTATTTTTTTATTCATACATACAAATGACATGAAACTATTCATTTTATTATTTCTTATCAATCTGATTGCTTATCTACAATCAATGCAACATTGTGAAGTTTCTGGTAGAGAGATTCTTTGACATGATGTAGATGTTTATAGTCTGCAGTTTGTTGTAATGATCATTATGGTATTTCGACAATCAAAACTATCTCATCTTTCTAAGTTATTCGTTACATGTACCATGCATTGTTTTTTGTTAACAATTATGTTTCTGTTAGATATTTAAGGAGTTTTAGTACATATTTGATATTTTGATATTTCCTGTAAACTTTATAACATATCTAAGAGGACTGTACATCATGATGTTTCCTGTAAAATGTGTAACATATTTTAATAGATTGTATATCATGATATTTCTTGCTAAGTTGTTTAACTTATCTAAGAAGATTGTGCATTAGAATTTACAACAATTCTGGATTGGGCTGGGGGGGGGGGGGAGAGATTAAAAAACAACTAGGGATTTGTATATCATTCGATATCAAAACCTATTCCTAACAATGTCAAAAGAATAATGTTTAGTGACTGCTCAAAAGAATTTTCAATTTCATGAATTTTTAAATTAATTAAATTGTGTGTCCTTGGTATCAAAATGAAATAAAGAAAGTCAAGACAAAGTGCAGTCAAAACTACATTTGGAATAGAACAAATCTTGTCAACATGAAAACTCTATAGGGCTAGGAATTGAACAGGATATTTTCCATAGAACCAGACAAGAAAAAGAAAAAAAAAATGCAGAAAAAAAAAGGAATGAACCTGAAAATTTGCACCATTTAGAAGACAGTATAAAGAATAGATGACATTGTCAACAATATTTGGAACAACATGCTAGTCAGGATACAAAGACAAAAGTCTTATTAGGAAAAAAAAGTAGCACTGCCACTAAAATCAGGTGGTCCATTGATATCCCAATCATAATACATTAATTACACCAAAGTGTATTGCACTGTTATGTTTTATCACATATCTGGATCACAAAAACTTTGGGCATGAAATAATTTGATGAAATGGCATTGTGTACAAAGATGAAGATCCCCCAAGAATCGACCAAATACTAAAGCACTGCTTTGTCAGACATGTTAAAATCAAAATATTAAAACTGGAAAGTGAAAAAGTTTTACAGCTAACACAAGACATATTCTTGATAGGGTTCAGCTTCATTTTTCACATTTTCAAGACCTCAATTTTAGATATTTAGTTGAGTCAAAGACTGACTAATCATAGCATTCTTCATAAGAAAACCTCTAGGCTTACAATAAATGACTAGAAACATTCTAAAATGATTGTGCTGTGAAAAGTCAATAAAAAAGTTTTTTAAAAAGTCAATAAACTCAACTATAATTATTCAATTTAAAACTTCAGTGAAATTAAACATTTTTCTCTTTTTTTTTTCTTTCCCAAATGTTTTATTTCTTGAGCTGTCACTAAAACTTATTCATAATTTTATAACAAAGATTTACTGACACCACAAATTTAGATGGTAACATAAAAAAAAAATAAATGAAACATCACAATGTTTCTAGTAGAGAGAATAAAAGTTTGTCTAGATCGTACATCACAATGTTTTTTTTTTAAATATATTTTTTTAAAGATTTTTGTGAGGATATTTTGCAAAAAGAAATTTTATTTTTGCTTAAAGTGTTTTTCAGTATACTGTTATCCACATTTCCTACATTTAGCACAGCCCAAGTTTATTTTGCACAAAAACTTGGAGCTCTCATCAGAATTAAAGCCTGCAATTATCTGTTCAAAAGCTATGGATTTGATATTGCCAAGCTATCAGGTCTTAACAATCAGATATTTAAAAGCGAGAATATTGTAAATCGTGAGACTTCCTTCAAATGAATATTTTTAAAATTCTGTTCATTCCTCTAGTTAGAAATGTTAATCATCATGTCTTTCTTTTAGAAGTTTGATTTTACTCCAGTCTCTTATTATTTCTTACATCAGGATGTTTCCTCAAGTTGACATTTGTCTTCCTGCTCCAACACAGGTGTATTACTATCATCTTTAGCAAGACCTGTTGTAATGGCCACCTCTTTGATCTGTAATAGAAAATATTTACTATTTCAAAGTTTCATTTATTTTATCTACTACCATAAAATTACTCCAAAAAATCAATACACTGGTTCAACAAACCTGAAGCAGTGATTGTTCTATTTTTCTCATTAATAATTATTCCATGAAATCACAAGAACAAAATTCCTCGAAACAAGTGGATGGGAGATAAATTTTTTATCCTTCTAGTGTGCTTCACAAACCTTTTCCCTCAGAAAAGTTGTTTGTGAAGTAAAGCAGCTGAGACACCTGCTAGTATGTCAAGTATATTTCTTCTCTAATCCCATTTTCAGCATTAGTCACAAATTAATGAAATTTCTGTACCATTGTCAGTATATCTAAATCAATTGTGAACATCAGCTGACTTAAAAAATAAACTAAATAAATGTTTGAACAATGATAACAACAAAATGTAACAAACCTGTCGCAGATACTCCTGACAATCTTTCTTAGCTTGAATTACAAGGTCAGCCTGCCCTTTTAGGACTCTAATATTCCAAGCAAAATTTTCAGTTGCCTAGAGGAAAATATAACATTTAGAGAAAAGAAAAAAATTGATTTTCTCAGTTTGAATGGAAATGATTAGAAGTTTTTTGTCAAATTCTTATACCATTACTGGTACTAATTCAATAGTTTTGTTATTATAAGCAATAACAATAGATCATTTAAAAGAAAAATATTTAGAAAATAGAAGAACCAAATCAATTTATCTTTTTTTTTTCTTTTAAAACACTTTTTTGTTGTTGAACTATCTATTAGAAAGAAAAGAATGACATGTAAAAGTACTAAAAAGTACTAAACAACAAGGTTTGTGGAAACACAAACTCAAACTCAGCCCCCGAAATGGTCCGCTCAAGCAGGTAAAAAGAATATCAGATACTATGAACTATAAAAAGAAGAGACGTGCTGTTGTATTTGACTAAATACTTGATACCACTGGATATAGAGATTTATTCATGTTATTATTATTACATTGTTAATATTCATATGTATTCAATAAGCTGATAGTTATGAAAATATAGTTAAATCTTAGGTGTCACTTACAAAGACTGCATCACGAATAAAGAGATTAGAAACAGGATTAATACAACAAATGGACCCTACGATGACATAACCACTGTCAAAAAACAAAAACTCAAACTCAGGGAAGAAGATGAAGAGGAAGACAGAGAAAGCAAAAGGTGAAGGTGAAGTTAAATGTGAACCTGGCCTAAATGATGATATTGAATGATTATCTAATTGATTAATTGTTTTGTAAAGGTCCGATCTCTCATTCAAAGCCTCAACAAATATTACTATTCCCTAGAGTAAAAACTTTTCCCTTTAGTTGTTTTTAATTTATATTCCACTTATATGTATATTAAATAGACTTTTTCTCTTTAAATAGAAAAGTAAACATTTTTTTTGTAAATTAAGGTAGTTAGTATGACAGAAATTACTTAATTTAGTAATGCAATAAAAAATTTTTTTTTAACAAAAAGTCTACAACTGTTTGTATAAATGTGTTAAAATATGGTAAATAATCATCTCCCTTACTAAATTGTCTCCCTGTTTCTAACTATTAGTAGTGAATAGTGGTATTTTTATGAAAAAACTGCTTGCATATTTGATTTTATAAATTAAATTTTTCGCTTTCAGGAAAGAAAAAAAGCAGCTGTTGCATCAAAACTCTGAAAAGTCTAAAATATCATGATGTCGGATTTTCGATATCTTTTCTAGTTTATGAGATCCAAATGGGATGGATGGATGAACAGACAGATAGACCATACAAAACTAATAGCGGCTATTCCCCTAATAAAATGAGATAGATGAAGAATCCCTTCAAGCATTAAGACTAGACAACTTAAGAAACAAACTGACCTTAGATAACTTTTTCCCTTTCAGCCCAGTTTGTTGACACACATTGTCCAAATCTTCATGCCATTCAAGACCAGATTTCTGACAGTTAAAAAGCTAATGATAAAAACAGAGAATGCTGGAATAAGCTGAATGTTTGCAGGGGTTAAAATGACACTTAACTTGTCTTTGAATCAACTTACCTTATCATAGATGATGTCAGCATTTTCTAGTACATTCTTGCATTCATTTATTAACTAAATGGATAAATAAAAAAAAAATGTTCTGAGATGCTTGAAAACTATTGTAAAAAAAATGTTCTGAGATGCTTGAAAACTATAGTTAAGGAAGTGATAATTGTGGCTATTTCTTGTGGTGCCATACAAGTAACTGCTGTTGATTGGCCTAACAATGAGAACAAACATTATTTCTTTTGAGAACACATGTTGTAATAATAAAAACTACTCATTAGCATTGACACACAATAGAAAGAATACAAAGTACTAGAAATTAATAAAGGGAAAATAATTCCTTGCTTAAGTAATATTAATCCTAGATGAAACAGAATATGAGCTAATTAGCTTATGATTTCAATAGGATAATATGCTGTATGATCCCAATAGAAAATTTGTTTTACAATTATGTATTTTACACAACTCAAACATCACTTAATATTGAAAAAAAGATTTTTGATGATTTATTTATATATAAACCTAAACTTAAATACATGTTAGTGCCTCGTTCTGCAACAACAACAGAAATATTTTTTATTAAGATTCTAACACTTTGAGAAAAGTAACTTACATCATCAAAAGATGAAAGTGATTTTTTAAATATTTCTGGAACAGTTCCATGTGCCTCCAAATGTGGAAACTACAATGAGATAATGATTGATTCAATCATTAAATACATCCATTTAAAAGAGCATTACAACAAGTGCTATAGCAACGCTATAATATCATAAGTTAATGTTAGATAAATGTAGACCACTAAAGTATTTGCATTTATTTATCAAATGTTATAAAGCTGCCTATAACTTGTGTGACCATTACCTCCCCTTTTAATGTGTATGACAATGTGACAGACTCCCCTGAGTTAGCTATCCTTGAAGATAGCAGCCGTATACATTGCTTCAAGTTGGCTATAGGAGCTAAACAACAAGCATCTTTAAAGGTGGACAAAGCAAAGTGAAGGTTTTCACGAAGGTCACTTCCATCTCGGAGAGGTTGAGCAGCAGTCTGTGGGATATAAATATAACAGATTACACATGGACACAAATCAGTGCCCTGTGTGATATAAACATTACAGATTACACATGGACACAGTCAGTGCCCTGTGTGATATAAACATTACAGATTACACATGGACACAGTCAGTGCCCTGTGTGATATAAACATAACAGATTACACATGGACACAGTCAGTGCCCTGTGTGATATAAACATTACAGATTACACATGGACACAGTCAGTGCCCTGTGTGATATAAACATAACAGATTACACATGGACACAGTCAGTGCCCTGTGTGATATAAACATTACAGATTACACATGGACACAGTCAGTGCCCTGTGTGATATAAACATTACAGATTACACATGGACACAGTCAGTGCCCTGTGTGATATAAACATAACAGATTACACATGGACACAGTCAGTGCCCTGTGTGATATAAACATAACAGATTACACATGGACACAGTCAGTGCCCTGTGTGATATAAACATAACAGATTACACATGGACACAGTCAGTGCCCTGTGTGATATAAACATAACAGATTACACATGGACACGAATCAGTGCCCTGTGTGATATAAAAATAACAGATTACACATGGACATGAATCAGTGCCCTATGTGATATAAACATAACAGATTACATACGGACACAAGCCCTGTGTGATATAAATATAACAGATTACACATGGACACAAATCAGTGCCCTGTGTGATATAAACATAACAGATTACACATGGACACAGTCAGTGCCCTGTGTGATATAAACATAACAGATTACACATGGACACAGTCAGTGCCCTGTGTGATATAAAAATAACAGATTACACATGGACACGAATCAGTGCCCTGTGTGATATAAAAATAACAGATTACACATGGACACGAATCAGTGCCCTGTGTGATATAAAAATAACAGATTACACATGGACACGAATCAGTGCCCTGTGTGATATAAACATAACAGATTACACATGGACACAGTTAGTGCCCTGTGTAATATAAACATAACAGATTACATACGGACACAAGCCCTGTGTGATATAAATATAACAGATTACACATGGACATGAATCAGTGCTCTGTGTGATATAAACATAACAGATTACACATGGACATGAATCAGTGCCCTGTGTGATATAAACATAACAGATTACACATGGACACAACCATATTACACATGGACATGAATCAGTGCCCTGTGTGATAGAAACATAACAGATTACACATGGACATGAATCAGTGCCCTGTGTGATAGAAACATAACAGATTACACATGGACATGAATCAGTGCCCTGTGTGATATAAACATAACATGATGTGTGGACACAGTCAGTGACCTGTGTAATATAAACATAACTGTTTACATACGGACACAAGTCAGTGCCCTTTGTGATATAAACATAACATGATGTGTGGACACGAGTCAGTGCCCTGTGTGATATAAACAGATTACATATAGACAGGATTCAGTGCAATCAGACAATTAGTTAAAAAAAAACATGGCTGTATATTTACCTTAAATGTCTCATCAATACTTTTGACTCCAACTGTTTTCATTCCAATTGACTCACGTGACCTCTTACTTTTTTTAACTGCTAGTCCTCTTTTATTCACTTTCTGCCATTAAGATCAAAATAAATTAGGTCACCTGTATACTAAATACAAAGTAACTTTGTAAACATAGTACATACTAGCCACAGTCCCCCCCTTCCAACCTTCTCAATGGAATTTGTTAGAAATGGTGACAATCACTCACCCCACCTCCTCTTTTATTAGTGATAGCAACATGAAGAAACAATGTACAATTCTCCATGGGACTGCCTGTGTTGGATAACAGCTGAATGTGACGATACCCTGAGAATGACATAAATGTGAACATGAATTTGTACTTCAAATAAAATCTGATATTGTCCACCTGACATTGTCATTCAAGTCTAGCATGACATTCTCAAGCATGACATTCTCAAACCATTTTAACATTACATTTACTTTCCACTTTAGCATAACAAAAGTTGAACATGATATTCAGCAGATCAAACATTAAGTTGTCAAGAAAGAAATTATGTCATGAAATCCTGCACAATTGACATGAAGAAACAAGCAATTTGTTATCTCTAATTTAGCACACTTAAAGCCATGTTGGTGAATTGCTTTTATAAAATGCAATAAGCATTGGATGTATTTTCCAATGTACTCCTCACTACATAGAATGTATTTCTGATCAAACCAATATATCTTAACATAAACAGTAGAATGATTGGAGAAACCCAGTCCAAAATAAAATACTTTAGAAATATAGTACCGGTAGTCTATTCAAGCATAACATTAGGTATTTTGTAATTCTGTCTAGATTGCTTAGCTTTTACAAATAATTAATTCAATGTATATATCTAACCTAGCTTTACATAAATTATTAATTAATTATAAATTATTAATTAATAAATAAATAAATTATTAATTAAATGCATCTATCTAGCCTAGTTAAATTGTTAATTAAATGTATCTATCTAGCCTAGTTTTGTATAAATTATTAATTAAATGTTATTTCTCTAGCCTCGGATTACATAAATTATTCATTAATTTGATCTATCTAGTATTTCTTCACATAAATTAGGACAATTATTACCTGTCTGCATACATTCAAATGGTATTGTATACTGTCCAATAAATTCATCGCCTATATAGTCATCATCTAGGACTGCAAATCTGACCAAGGCTACTTCAGGCAAATTGATTTGGAATTCAAAGCTTTCATCAAATATTGGATTATAGCCTGATATTATAGAAAATTAAATCAAATACAATTAATAAAAGCCAAGATTATTCAATGCATAAATAAAATAATCCAATTTTAAGTCATTATGAAAATTTAAAAAAAAATGTCACTCCAGATTCTGCCCATCTCAAGACGAAACCAAAGCCAGTTACTCATCTGGGCGCATCCATTGTCTTCCGAGACAGAAGGAGTCATATCTTCTTCTTCTTCTAGCCAGCTTTATTGCTGCTGAGCTGTGAGCTCTTTTGCAGACTGTGCCAAGGAAAAAAAGTGTGCTGTTTTCTTCAGTTGTTCAGCACTGCCGTACAGGGTGTTGGTTATGTTGGGCTGTAGCGGAAGTAGGGTCTGCCTAAGGTGAATTAGGGAGGGGCATTCAAAGAGGATATGGTTTACGGTTTCAAAGGGGTGGGCGCAATGTCTGCAAAGGGGGAGTTGTGTGGAGTTTATTTTGTTCAGGTGGTAATTTAATAGTGGTGTGTGTCCTGTTCTTAGTTGGAAGATTGTAGATTGTTCTTTGCGGGGGAGGAAGTTAATACTGTCCAGTTTGTTAGGCGTAGTCATTTCTTTGTACATGGCTCTGCCTGTGTTTTCTGATGCCCATTGGTTGAGCCACTCCTCTTTGTGATTGTTGACTAACATTGACCTTAGGGTGAGGTAGTTAACAGGTCTATCTGGTTGTTCCATAGATGAACCTGCCTTTGATAGCTTATCTGCCTTTTCATTTCCCATGATGCCAATGTGTCCAGGGATCCACTGTAGTGTGATATTGATATTTAATTTTGATATCATCTGATGGATTATCACAATGAGTGTTGTCAACTCTCTTGGGCTGTTTGAGGTGCTGCTGTTAAGTGCTTGCAGAGTAGATTGGGAGTCTGTAAAGACAACAATATCTGATGGTGGTTGCACTCCTTCATATAATTTGTTTTCCACTGTCTGTAGTGCTATGGTAATTGCCTAAATTTCGGCTTGGAAGTTTGAGCAGTAATCGCCACAGGGTGCGCTTATCTCAAAGTGTTTATTTTTAGGGAAGACCAGGAAGGCACCAAGACCAGCATTGATGGTGGCTTTGAAAGCCGATCCGTCTGTATAAATATGGATAGCTGTTTTTTGATAGCTTTCAATTGTTTCAAGCATGCCTACTTTGAGCTCCAGTGGATTTGATTCTTTTGTTAAGGTGTTATTTAGTAAATGTGTTTTGATGGTTGGTTGTTAATAGTTTAGTCCGGGTGTAGTGTTTGAAAATCTGGTAATTTTTTCTCTGTTATTGGGTAGGTGGTGTTTTAGGGCTAGTTCATCAGTAAGTTGGATCAGAATCTTTTGCTTTTTTTGGTTGTTTTTCTTATTTCTCTGCATTAGTAATTTATTTGGATGATCGTCCTCCAACCTTCTGTATCTCTCAATAGCTTCTAATGCTGCTCTGTTGCGCCTTAACTTAGAGGTTCAATATTGGAGTCTATTTGACAGGCTGCTGTGGGAGTAGTTCTCATACCTCCACTAATTAGCCGCAAGGCTTGGTTTTGGATTGTATCTAATGATGATTGATAGGTTTTGTTGGCAGCTACTTGTATGGAGAGACAGTTATCCATTACAGATCTGACGTATCCAGTGTATAACTGTCTTAAGGTTTTCTTTTCAGCTCCCCAGGATGTTCCTGCTAGGTGTTTTATTATGTTTAATCTTTGTGATGCTTTTTCTTTTAAATCTGCCATAAAGTGTTTTAGAGACAGTCTTTGGTCTAGTTTTACACCAAGATATGTTGGATTTTCTTCTTTATTTATTGGCTGAGAGTCTATTTTTAGGATGTGGTTTCTTTTTGCTGTTTTGTTGATGTAGCTAAAGATTGAATAAACTGACTTTTCTTTGTTTATTTCCATTTTCCATAATTTTGAATATGTGGAGATAGTTGTGAGGGCTCTATTTAGTTTGGATCTAGTCAGCACTGGATATTTCTCTGTAGTCCAAATTAAAAGGTCGTCTGCATAAAGTGTCTTATAGACCGAAATGAGGTCCGGGAGGTCATTCATGAAGATTAGAAAGAGAGTGCAGCTAAGGGCTGAACCTTGTGGTAGTCCTTCTTCCAAACTTTTTTTTACTAGAGATGGCACCTTTGAATTGGGTTTGGATGGTTCTGTTTTTTAAGAATGCCCTGATCCAGCTGTACATTTTTCCATGGATGCCCATTTTTTTCATCTTCAAAAATAGACCTTTTCTCCACACTCTATCATAGGCTTGCTGCAAATCTATAAATACTGCTGTAGTGTGCTTGTTTTCATGAAACCCTTCTACTGTGTCCTGGATAAAATGAAAGAGGTGGTCTTCTGTTCTACTTGCTTTCCTGAAGCCAGCTTGTGCATTGTGGAGTGAGCAAGTACTTTCTAGCCACCAATAAAGTCGGTTATTGATCATTTTTTTCTGCCATTTTGCCGATGTTAGATGTTAGAGATATTGGTCTATAACTTTTTGGGTCTCCAGGTGGTTTATTTTTCTTTAAAATGGGTATTATGTTTGCGGTTCTCCATTCCTGTGGTATGTCTCCAGTTTTCCATGTATGGTTGATAAAGTTAAGTATACAGTTTTGGGCCTGTGGTCCTAGTCTCCGAATCATTTCATTTGTTATTTTATCGGGTCCAGGGGATTTTCTTGACTTGAGGCTTTTTAGGGCAGTATTGAAGGGAGTGTCAAAGATCTGACAGTTGACTGTTGGAGCTTTTTCTTCTTTCTTTAAGATATTACTAAAGGCCTGGTGCAGTTGTTTTCTAGGCTTTGACTTGTTAATGCTGGCAAAATATTTATTGAAGGTTTCAGCCTTTTTAAGGTTTTCTGTTATTATGTCGTCAGTGCCTTTTATAGGTTGGGGGTTTGTTATTTCTTTCCTGCTAGCCGGTGCAGAAGGGTCCAGGTCTTTCGACCATCCTTGTTTAGATCTAGTTGTTCGCATGTTGTGGTCCACTTTTTCTTTTTTTCTGTTTTAATTTTGTATCTTATAAGCCCTGTCAATTTGTTGTACGTTGTCTTGTTCTCTCTAGTAGTTTTTTTTTCTATAGTCTTCCTGGCCATGTTTCTTTCTTTTACTAATTTGGGTGTCCAAAAAAGGTTTGTATTTCTTAACTCGAGGGATGTGTTTTTTTGCTGCTTGTAAGATGTTGGAGACTATAGTTGTGTAGGTTGAATTGACATCTGTCTCCATTATGCTTGATAGTCTTGTGTCTGTTTCTTGTGAAAAAGCTGCCCAGTTAGCTTTTTTATAGTTCCATCTAGTTGTTTTGCTGGATTGGTATCTACCTGGCGTTCCAATATTGAGGAGTATAGGCCTGTGGTCACTACCTATGTCTTCAAGTACTGTTATTTTAGAAGAGTCGGTAATGTCTGTAGAGATAAAAGTTAGGTCAGGTCTGCTAGTTGTGTGCTCTGTGGAGGAAAGTTGGAGGTGAAGTTTTGTTTTGCAGAAGTTGTAGGTTAGAGGCATTTGTTACATCCTCTATTTCTTTGCCACGCTTGTTGTAGTGTGGGTAGCCTAGGGAAGGTGTGTGTGCATTGAAGTCGCCAGCTATTATTGTCCTTGTGTAGTGTGGTAGTTGTATGTCTATTTCTGCTGTTGATGATGGTGGGCAATAGTAGTTTTTGATGGTGTACTTTGTTCCTCCTCTCCAAAGAAGTATTTCCTGCGTGTCGATGTCTGTATTGTTCTGTATTTGTTTTACTGTGGCTTGTGTGTCGTTTCTTATGAGGGTCATAACTTCCTGGCATTTGGTGCAAAGGCATCTGTACTGTGTGTAGCCTGTGATGTTTATTTTTTCTTGGGCAGTAGTGTTTCTTGTAATAGCGCTATGTGTATATCATGCTTCTTGAGTATGTGTTGGAGTTCTGTTGTCTTGTTTTGTAGGCCTAAGATGTTGAGTTGCAAAAGGTTTAGGTGTTTGCTGCTAGTCTGTTTTTTATTTCCAGTAGCTGACTTATCACAGGCAGTCCTGGAAGAAGCTGCCATGCGCAGACCTTTTACGAGGCGACGTCTGAGCTTGTATGGATTTTTCGTTAAATTCCTTGGCATTTAGTGTAGGCTGGGTGTTTCCTCAGGCTTTTTTTTTAAATATATAAATATATAGTCCCCGCATTTTAAGGGAGTTTTCGGTCTTGGCAATTTTCTCCAATACTGACATAAAAGGAAACATCTAGGTCTGAAGACTGTAACCGGAATATCCATGGGACAAGGTGGGGTTGGCCGATGGTCCATTATCCGCCATCCATAGAGCTCTCCAAATGGAACTTTTCTGCAGTAGAAAGCTTAAAGTGGACTGTGCCCTGAGTATGCCCTGTGGAATCGTCACATCCTGGATCCAGGCCCCTTCACGATATCACATTCACCAGATCCAGAAAAAAAACACTTCATGATGGATTTATATCTAGTATTAGAATGTAGTGAGACAAGGACCTCCGTCTGGTGTAGTGCAATCCAGACCTCCGTCAAAAAGGAGTCATATATATATATGGCATAAACGAAGGTGTGTTTCTCCATACAAGATCCTCTGGAAAACTATTTAATGTATCAAGGCTGCGGGCAAAAACCAAGGTTAGGAAGTTACTTATCAGGGAACTCCTGTATGCTGATGATGCAGCTATTGTGGCTGATTCTGATATTCAGCTTCAGTCCCTAGTTGATAAACTATCTGCTGCTTGTCAGTAGTTTGGCTTAAACATTAGTCAAAGCAAGATTAAGATACTAGTCCAGAACACAAATACTGCACCTCAAGTAAACATTAATGGCCAACCACTAGAAATTGTGGATCACTTTTGCTATCTCGGCTCCATCATATCCAACAATACTCTACTGGATAAAGACATAAACAACAGGATAGCCAAAGCAATGGCCACCATGTCACGGTTGCAGACAATATATTGCTGACTAAAAATACTAAAGCCCTAGTCTACTGGACCTATGTGTTGAGCACCTTGCTGTACGGAAGTGAAACATGGTTAATCTACCCATGGCAGGAAAAAAAATTGAATGTCTTCCATCTCCGATGCCTAAGGCGGATCTTTAAAATAAGGTGGCAAAATAAGATAACCAATGAGGAAGTGCTACGAAGAGCAGTATGCCAGGACATCCGCTCTGTTATCAGCAGCAGACGCCTTGGCCATGTTCGTAGAATGCCAGTAGGTCGACTTCCACAAGACATTCTGTATGACGAATTTATTAAAAAAGCAGGAGAGCTTCTGGTTGCCCTCTTTAACGTTATACAGATGTATGCAAACACGACATGAAGCTCTTCAAAATCCACACTAGCAGCTGAGAAAAAGTAGCACTGGATAGATCCACATGGAGAGAGAGCATAAAGGAAGGGTTTCAGATTGCAGATGCCATACACAACAGAAGCAGAAAGAAGGGTGAAAATGCAAAGGCGCCTGATGATCACATATGCCCAACCTGCGATTGCAGCTGTGTATCAAGGATTGGCCTCTTTAGTCACACAAGAAGTTGCAAAAGGAAAGGATCATCTCCGAGACGTAAAATGCCAGATATACATATATATATATATATTTAATAAGACTATCTCACATACTATATGGCAAGGTCTGAAAGGGGAACTTTACATTTATCTCACATACAGATTATTTCCAGTAGCTTTGGCCGTTAGCTTACATTTCTAGGTAAAACAAGTGTCTAGTAATTGCTTTACGCCATAACCTGGCAAAGTATGTTTAATTAAATGAAACTTTTAATACACATTCTTAAGGCTAGCCAAAATATGGTTTGTTAAGAAGATGACAGTGTTAATAGATTTTATAAATAATAATGTATCCATGACATATATGAGTTCTCTTTCCTCAAACCTGAAGCCTATTTATAGTTTGAACAGTATTTAAGCATTATTAGTTTTGTGATTCACTGTGACCAGTGAATATTCACTTCAATGAACCACTTTGTTATTATATTACCGTATTTGATAAATGTATACATATGTGCAGGGCATTTCCTGTTTGCCCTTATTCTTAAATTAAGTTCCATTTATTTCACTTTGATCATTTTCCTTGTCATTCTATCATTTTGATTTGGAGATATTACTTTATTAACTCCCTTGACTACATCAATGAAAGAGAATCTATGGCAAAAGACAGAGAGGAATGGAGAAAGACAGTTGACAGATCATGTGTAGTGCCCAAAAAGTCCATCAGACTAAGGGGTAAATGAAGGAAGTCGGCTATCACAAATCAAGTGTACAAATTCTTTAACAGTAAAAACAAACACACACACAATTAAAATAAATGAGTAAAATTGAAATGTTTATTTAAAAACTTTTTAAAATTTGAAAACACAAATACTTGGGAGGAACTTGCCTAGGATCAGAAAAAAAAAAAGAAGCTAATATTGGTATGAGGACTGAACAGGATATAGTCTTGGAACAGCCTTGAACAGAATATAGAAAGCTGTCCTGTCAGATGTGCCCCAACTATGGAGGAAAGTAAAAATGACCTACCATTATGTTGGAAGGTAAAAATGACCTACCATTATGTTGAAAGGTAAACAGTGACTTACCATTATGTTGGAAAGTAAACAGTGACCAACCATTATGTTGGAAGGTAAATAGTGACCTCCAATAATGATGGAAGGTAAATAATGACCTACCATCATGTTCAAAAGTAAAAAGTGACCTACCATTATGTGGTACAGTCTTTGTTCTTTCCTCAGCACAGTCAGCTGGTATACCAAATACTTCAATAGTTACATAGGGGTCAGTCACATCTCCTTTAGCTGCTGATCCTTTTGGCTTTGGAAAATTCTGACCACTTATAATCTAAAAAAAAAATTTTTTTAATTTGAATACTATCTAGCAGCCAAAGATTAAAGATACCCCTTTCTAACATTACAATCTATGGTGTTAAGCTCATCTGTTTACCTGTTTCAATGAGAGTGTCATGTGGCCAGCACAACGAACAATCACCCCGTTACTTACTCAACATATGTCAAGGACCCATTAGAGGGCTTTCATTAAATTCAAACTTAAGACACCTCAGTCAAGCAATTTACCACTTGGTCATCATGCTCCCTAACAGCTACCAGTAGCTACATCAGCGTTGTCACCTTCGATAAAGTCCAGTAGGGAATCAGCGCTGAAGGCACCATTATCCTGTTGGAAAAATAAACAGGCCTGGACCGGGAGCCTCCATCAGTGACAGTCATGGACCAAGTAAGGGGACTGTATGATGTGCACCGCGCCTCAGTTATCGGTCAACTCGCTATAAGTGGCTGAGGGTAGCGCTAACCATGGGGTGTCACTTTAGCTAACAGGACACTGATGTCAACCCTCTTTGTGGCTGACTTTTTGGACTGTGTTGCAGACTTTTGTTCCATCCCCATTCTGAGTGAGATAAAAACACAAAAAAGCTCACCCAGGGTATCCTGCCGGAACCTTGTTCACTTCCCATTCTTAGCCTATCTAGTTCCACTACTAAACATTTCCACGGAGGTGCCATGCTGAGTGCCAAGGAATTGAATCCTCCATGTTCTGTCACCAGTATTATATACCATCTACATCCATGACATTTGGAGCCAATCAGCTGATACTCCCATCATAAAATTAACTGTAAACACAGCAATCATCAGCCTTATTGCAGGTGATGAAAATCTGTACCATTCAACAATTAACACTTTTTACCAATGGTGTATAGACAACTTTCTAATTTTAAATGTTCAGAAAACTAAAGAAATGAAAATAGATTTTAGGAAACATAAAGACCATCTTGCAGAAATTCAGATAAACAACCAAATCATAGACCAAGTGCAAGAATATAAATACTTAGGTACAACCTTCAATGGTAATGGATAATGGAATGGAGTGAACACTGTCAAAACCTTTACACCAAAATTCATCAACAACTTTTCTATCTTAGAAAGCTAAGAAAATTTAAAATTGACAAAACAATAATTAATTTTTTCTATACAGCAACCTTCAGCAGTCTAATTAACTTTGCCATCACCTGCTGCTATTGTATTATTTCACTGGCACAAAGATATAGACTAAATAGACTGAACACAGCTACCATCTCTTGAAGAACCTTTTCATGAAAGATGGCTATCCAAAACACACAGGACTCTTAAAGACAACTTGCACCCATTAATCCACTGTTACACAAGATCTGAACAAAGTGGTCGTCTGATTTCCATTAGGATTAAAACTGAAAGATTTTAAATCTCCTTTATCGCACTTTCGGTCAGTGTTACAAGGTCATTTGTCGTCATTGATAAGTACATAAAAGTCTAATACATAAAGCGCTGGTTGTGAGTGTGTATGTGTTTTATGTGTGAATGTTGTTCATATTTGCATCTATATTGTTATTGTTACAGCAGTTACACTGAGGTGGTCAATTGTAGTCAAACTGGATTTCCATTTGATTGGACCAATAAAAATTATCTTATCTCCTATTTTGAATTAAGGATATGCATTAATTGTATACATCAATTGAATGGTCAAGGCCTTGAAGTTTGTCAAAAGACATTTTGTAACCTATTTGGTTAAATTTTGCCCTCTTGACTGAAAGTGTGGTCAAATGTAGTTACCTTCATGCATTCTTTGCCTAAATTGACTAATCATTGCGCCAAAGAAGATTGCAATGGAAAATAGATAGGAACCTTAGAGCATCCAAGCTAGGATAAAATCCTCAATAAACCATCATAACTCACTGTGTCAAATGCTTTGGTTGAGATTGATAAGGCAGGTTCTGTCCCCTGCATTTTTTTGATGCAAGATGAAAATCATGTCTGATGTACCTTTACCAGCCCTGAAACCACACTGACTCTCAGAAAGAACATTGCCTACTATGGTGTTTTGGTCAGCTGGTCAAGGAGTAATTCTCAGAAGGGTTTTTCACACCACTGAGAGTAAAGTAATGCCATGGTAATTGGAGAAGTCAGACTTGACACCCTTTTTGTACAGGGATATGAGAAGTTCAGGCAGAATAATACTTTTTCCCACCACAAAGTGAAGAGTCTGTTAACTTTTTATTGAGGTTTGCACCAGCCATTTTAAAAACTACTGCTGGAAAACCATCAGAGTCAGGTGCTCTATGCCTTTTGAGCTTTCCAATTGCAGTTTCAATCCTAACAGAGACAATAAAATGCTAAAATAATACATACAATATCTATCCATCTGTTCATCATTTATACTATTCGTGTTCATGTGTATCAGTAGTCAGGTGTTGCCATTGAAATATAAGCTAAAAAAAAATAATAAATGACTAGCATTTATGGGGAATACTAGAAGTAAGCAAACAAACCTTGATATGTAATATCTGTGGGGAAACACCTGGTATTACATCTTTAGTGTTGGCACTGAAATAAGCGATTTCCTCTCTCATGATGGCTGGCTTTAGTATGTAACCACATCCACCATTCTTTTGAAACCATCCATGATATAAATCCATCATTAAACCAGCAGTCTGATAGTTAAGTGCAACTGTGAACAATAAGGAAGTATGATGTTTAATTGAACACATATTAATATTATTGCATTCAAACATACAAATTAACATTATTTCTATTAAAAAATGTGTTTAGCATGAAGTCTAAGAAATTACTACTCAAATAAAAAGTTTTATTTTCAAAATGTAGCTATTCCTTTTATTCACCCAGTGTAGCTGAATAGAATAGATTCAACCCAATCCTGGTTCAAAGCATTAAGCCCATTAATTCCAAGGACATGCTTGATATCCATTGTAGTGAAGAATACGTGTATGTATATATATCTATCTATCTATCTATATATATATATATATATCTATATCTATCTATCTATCTCTCTCTCTATATATATATATATGTATATGAATATGGCTGCTGATGTCTCGGAAGACAGCTTTAAAAAATGCAGACAATAACCTGATGATGGAAAGGAAATAAATTCTGGAGGATGCCCAAATTGTAAGTATAGAGCATGAGCACAAATAACAAATAGAAATGACTCTAATCTGCTGAAGTTTACAAGTGTACATGTACAATGGCTTGCTCAAGAGTTGAAATTGAAAGTGTGAATTCACTCACCCATATGACAGCCACAGTTCCAGAGATCTTGAGGATTGTAGTTACTGGAATCTACTCTCATGCCATTGGGATAGATCCGTGAGATAAACTTTTTGTTATGATTGACAAAGTCCTCAGGACATGACATAGCCAGTTTCAAAGCATATGATTCACTCAATGAATTTAGCTCCCAACATTTTTCTAAATGATTAAAATATAATCAGAATTATTTTAATGGCTAAATAATTACAAAAAATTCATCTGGAATCATTAGTCTGTGAAAGACTAGCAATTAAAAAGTACAAAGTCCATCATATTTCAATATGAATCAAACTTATTGTTTAATAAAGTTTTAATACAAATGTCTTACGATTTTGTTGAGAAGTTTGAAAATCCTCAAATCTTTTTGAAACGCAATAGGAGACAAGATCAGATAAATCTTTGGTCAACTTATGTTTTTTTATAGAGCCTTCCTATAAGGGAAGAGAAGAAAATGTTGATTAAACAGAAAACAATAGTGACACTTGCAAACAATGTCTATGCTCAACACAGTTGTCAGTACTCCACTAACTTGAATGTGACATATATGATGTTTTGACACAGCCGTTTTGGCCATTGTGTTGAGAAGTGAGTAGGATAACATTTATCAATTTTCCTTTTTTTAAATTATAACATTTAATTGGAGGTAACACAAATTAAATAAAACATTGCATAATTTTTTTTCAATCATTGTTTCACTTTGTTTTTGGACAATATTAAAACCCACACAACATTTTAAATCCAAAATCTAATGTTTATCAACAAAAACACACATAAACATAGATATGTATCATTCTTTTTTAGGACATACACACACACACACACATATATATATATATATATATATATATATATATATATATATATATAAGCCCCTAATTATTTTCCGGATTAAAACAAAACATTTTTTTCCATCAAGTTTTTCAACAATTTATAGCAAATACAATTATTTCCACAAAGAATGCAGTAATTTGTTAACATCAAATACAATTTATTAAAAACAAATCGAACTTTGTGAGCTATTTTTCAATTACAGCTATTCTTGTTTAAACATTGATTTAAGTTCCTTGTTTGTGGATATTTCAATAAGCTGCTCCTGCATTAGTATGGATTCATATGTGATTGAGAGGGATTTGAGTTTGTCCATGTGCAAATGGGTTCCATACCTTGACTGGAATATCTAAGTGAAGAATGTTTTCAAATCTTTTGTTTAGGTCAACATAGAATTGCACGTATTAGCCATATTAAACAGCAGTGAGGGGCGAGATGATTATTATTCTAATTATCTGATCAGATAAACTGGCTTTTAGCGAAAAAGTTATTTTAAATGTATAAAATTTTCTTTCTGCTGACCTTGTTTGGTCATCTCCAGTGTTTACAGACCACAGTATGAGAACCACTGTTTTAACCTACCCAGGAAGATGCAAGTCAGGACTTTGCAAGGAATCGAGAGAAGTATGAATTCTCACCAGTTGTTGTTTTTTTTGTCAGTTTCCTAGATAACCCACTTTCTAGTATCTTGGGATTATCTCTTGCTCCCAGATTTTTTGAAGGAGAGGATGCAAAATTTCTGTTGTTATTTCAGGATGCTTCTCCATCTGGTCCAGCTGCTTTACCATTTTTTATTTTTTAGGGCCTTCATTATTTCCTCTTTAGTTGGGTGCCAGTGTTGACATTGAGAATTCAACTAGAGGAGGAATATCTGGAGTTGTCTGTGTTCCATCCTCTTTGTTTTTTTTCACTAGTCAGTGTTTTGTCTTATTTGTTTTTAAGGTCTGTTTTGCTGCTTTTCTGAGCAGATAGAATTATAGTCACCTCATAGAGTCTTTTCATATTTCCTTTTCTAGCTGCTACTTCTGGCTCTTCTGTCAGTTCTTGAATGAGGCATCCTTTGTCTTCTCTAGCACTCTTGTTCACCACTTTGTTAACTTCCCAGTATTGTAATCTGTATTTGCATTGGTTTTGACACTGGTTTATTTTCTGTTTGATGCTACTTTTTGCCCATGTTCCCTGAGTTATCCTTTTTTTTTTTCTTTTTATTAAACATCTGTGCATGAGTTTCCAGACTTAAAGAATTGCAACCCAGTGTTCTTCCACTGTTTCTTCTATTAGTCCTGAGCGGGTGATCAATCTGTTTTTTAATTCAAAATTAAACATTTCTTCTATTAGTCCTGAGAGGGTAATCAATCTGTTTTTTATTTCAAAATTAAACATTTCTTCTATTAGTCCTGAGAGGGTGATCAATCTGTTTTTTTATTCAAAATTAAACATTTCTTCTATTTCTCTGTCAATGTCTTTTTTAGAAATTGTGTGTTGACCTTGAATAGAAGTCTACTTACTGTTTCATTTGATGCCTTTCAACATTTTTGGCCAGTAGAAATTATTTTTTTTTGGTCTATTTTGTGGACCACTGTTTTGTGGATGTCATGGGCCGGTACGTGACATTTTGGCGCCGCCGTTTTGGCGCAAGGCGTTTTGGCGCGAGATATCATTTGACGATAATTTAATAAGCACGCAGCTTTTTTTTAATGAACCCTTGAATTCCAGCGACTTAGGCAAATAACCATGGTGTCTATGTATACTTAACTTAAAGTATTTTGAGAAACATGGTACATATATTATATTTTTACTTATTATTAGCAAGTGTTTGGTATGTATAGCTGGAGATACCATACAGTCATTAAATAAACCAATGTTAATGTAAACAAATAATTGCATCAATTTTTAGTCTATCATCATTTCATTTTTTTTTTAATTTTAAAGTAACTTTTTTGAAAATAAAAGTGTGCCTCTTAATAAACACACATACACAAGCCAAAATGTTTATTAAAGAAAATGATGTGAAAAACAAACACAAATTTACATTTAGTACGTGAAAAATATGTCTTAACACAAACACTCATGCAAAACATAGATATGAATAATTCTTTTAAAAGAAATAATACAATAAAC
Source organism: Biomphalaria glabrata (assembly GCF_947242115.1). Classification (NCBI taxonomy): domain Eukaryota; kingdom Metazoa; phylum Mollusca; class Gastropoda; family Planorbidae; genus Biomphalaria; species Biomphalaria glabrata. The sequence continues at coordinate 23,553,116 of NC_074720.1, forward strand.
ATACATAATGTATTTCGCGCCAAAACGGCTCGCGCCAAATGACCTTCGCACCAAAACGGCGTTGCCAAAATGTTTCGGTCATGGGCAGTAGCCCTACCTGACCTACACCTAATCTGGCTGGGGTTGCATGTATACTTAGTTGGCCAATTATTTAGAGCTCTACACTTAACCCAATGTGAGTTGTAAACTTAAGACATTAATAATAATAGCTACTCCTTTATGATCAGAGATGAAGACAATCTCATTTCCTATGTGCTTGAAGATCTGTGTTCTTGCTGTTGGCTCATCTCCATATCTTGTATCTCAAAGTACAGACATTCATGGCTTCACACTATGAGGAGTAATCAAGAGCTAGAGTTTTCCAGTCCTGAATGTCAATTTCACATTCTTTGAGGGAACTCTTGAGAGTGTCTTTATATTGCATGTGTTGACCCCCTTGAGAGTGTCTTTATAACGCATGTGATGACCCTTTGAGAGTGCTTTCCAGCACAAGCTTGATATAAAAAAATAACATTCATGCATTTTGCTGTGGCATGGAATCTGTTTCTCTGTGACAGCTGTAAGATCTCAAAATCTGGTAGTTGGTCAAACTTTCTTAGACCCCAGAGGAAGAAGGAGTTCAGCTTTTTGATGTGGCCAGGACTCTGGAGCATCTAAGAGTGAGGGAAGCACTATAATCTTTCAGTTTTGTAGAGGTGCCCATACTTGTTCTTAAGTCTGAACAAAGGTGGCACTGGCCTCTGTAACGCAGGAGTCTACCTCATCATGATGGCATTTACTGATACGAAACTTCCCAAAAAACAAACCTCCTTATATTTTCTAGTTTTTGGCCATCTATGAGAATTCTGGTTTAGTGACTATTTTATTTGGAGGAGGTTGATGCAGAACTGTCTTTTACATAGATAGTAATGCCAAAATTTTGTTGCAAGCCTTGGCGAAAATGGCCAAGCTCTTTTGAATGTGCACTTCAATTGAGGCATTTAGAATGGAGTCATTTACAAGTAGCAAAACTCTTATGCACTCATATTTGACTTTGGCCTTTACCTTAAGTGTTTCTGAGTGTTGATTAGACTTGGGTCAGTGCAGTACCATATGTCTACTCTAAAGACAAAATGTGTTAATCACTACACTAATTTTAGAATATTAGAGAAGTACTTACTCTTTTAATGTTCTTTTTCTTTTCAGGCTCAGCTCCTTCATCCTCATCTGTTACATAACCTTCACTGCCTTCAAAGTTCAAGGGAAGTTTCTTACCCTATTAGTAAGATGCAAAAGCAATAATAATTGCATTAATAATAGACTCCTAATTGTTAACTACTCAGATTCTTAGAATAATTGAAGAACTAATGTTGCCTATTACATATTTTTTATAGCATACTCTTTTGTGGACATGTAATAGGGGAGGAGGGGTTTCTTGGAGATGACAAATGACATATTGTCTACATTGCAATTCTAAGTGGAGTCCCCTTGGTTAGGTAGCCAAGTACAACACTTAGCTACACAAACCATGCTTTTTGCTAGCCCTCCAGGATTACTTACCCTATCTATTGAATATAGGTAAGTGCTAAGAGTTACACATTGTATAACTGAGTATTAAAAATACAATTCAAGTAGTAACAATTTTAATAAGCTAATAAAAGTAAGTTGTAAATATTTATACATAGATATAAGTACTTTGCTCAATTTAACTCGCTCAGATTCTAGCAGTCAACTCCACCTTCTGGACAAAGCCCAGCACCTTCCCAAGATCATGGCAATCAAACAGTATTTTGAGATTGTTTCTTCAAAAATATTTTTATTCTAAAGTCCTGATATCTGAGGCAGCTGAGGAGGATGTGTTCTACCGTGAGGCCAAAGCTACTATCATAAAACAGTGGGGGCTCCTCTCTTCTCATGTGATGTGTGTGATTTAGGTGTGGCCAATCCTCAGGCCTAGAGGAACTTAGAGCCAAAGTACTGTGTTGTAGTAGCTCAAATACCAGGATCTCTTTATCCCCCCTTACCCGACACAGTTTGCGGCTAATGGACTTGTCTGATGACATAGGGAGATAAAGAGACAGAGTGATGGGTAATGAAGGAAGACTGAGAAAAAGAGGAGGCAGACACAATGAAAAGAAGTAGAGCACTTTTAAGCTCCAAAAGTGCCAAACAAAGAGGAGCGCAGTGTAATGTTATTTCTTATGATGCAAATAAAGTAATGGTGACAATTAAGTAGTTTATTACAAACAATACTAAAGTAATTGTGACAAAAAAAAAGTCCATAAACTAATCACATCTATTACTAATGTTTATAAAAATATCAATGACCAAATGTCAATAAATTAAAGTAACGAGGAAATACCAGTGCTGCACTATGGTTGAAACCCTCTAATATACAGTGTGCATAAAAACTTCTTAGGCCCATCAGTTGTAGCCTTCTAGTTTGCCTTCATTGTAACGCCTCCCAAACAATACACACACTACTTTTAAATGAAACATCTCTTTCCCAACAATACACTTTTTGGCCCTTGTATATACAGTGGAATTACAATAATATTGTATAATTTTTTTGTCATCCTCCACAGCAACATAAGGAGACACAAAACCCAAGTGCAAAGCCTTCAGCCCCTTGGATGACAAAAGTGGTCATCATCAAACCATGATGGATGAACTATATATATCTTTGGGAAAAGAGTTATTAGCTGTTTGGCCACACTGGGAACACTTTTGTTTGACCTTTATCATTTTTCAAAGTAAAAAAACAACAACTAAAATTGGCTAGAGGACTAGAAAATCTTTATATTGAGTATCTTTAGGAATTTCCACACACAGGCTCTATTCATTAACTCTTTGACTGCTGTGTTTTTTTTTCAAAAAAATGCTACTTTTTTAAAAAAAAAAAGAAAATGTTCCAAATATGGCTAAAACAAAAATTTATTGCTTAAGTACCAATGATGCTATAATAGCATATTTGGTATCAAAGTAAAGGTAAATGAATGGAGAATGTGAAAATGTAAACATCTTTCTATTTAAATATAAGATACAAATTATAATCTAAATAATATGACACTCAGAAAAAAAAATGGATGCCAACTTTTGATTTTTTGAGATCTAAATTTAGATTTTGTTCTTTGTATTACTGTTGAAACAGCATATTTAGACTATTTACAGCATTTTCAAAAAGAAATGTGATAAAACAGTCAATAAAAGATGATGAATCATTGATTATATTATTATTTTTACCTGGTTTTTTAGTCAGAAAAAAAGTGAAAATTATTGCGCTTTTCATTACTACCAATAACAATAGATACCAGTACTAAATCTATCAACCAAATGCACTCAAATATTATGTACATTTGAATCAATGGGATATAGATCTAGATTTGTCTTCTTTTTATTTGCCTAGAACATCTTTCATTCTAATACTAAATATAAGATACAAATTATAATCTAAATAATATGACACTCAGAAAAAAAAATGGATGCCAACTTTTGATTTTTTGAGACCTAAATTTAGATTTTGTTCTTTGTATTACTGTTGAAACAGCATATTTAGACTATTTACAGCATTTTCAAAAAGAAATGTGATAAAACAGTCAATAAAAGATGATGAATCATTGATTATATTATTATTTTTACCTGGTTTTTTAGTCAGAAAAAAAGTGAAAATTATTGCGCTTTTCATTACTACCAATAACAATAGATACCAGTACTAAATCTATCAACCAAATGCACTCAAATATTATGTACATTTGAATCAATGGGATATAGATCTAGATTTGTCTTCTTTTTATTTGCCTAGAACATCTTTCATTCTAATACTAGACCAGTGCAAGACATAGGCTAGCGAGAGATCAAAGCCTAAATCTCTAACTAGATGAAGGACAATAAAAATCCTAATTCATTTTACCTAAGATTTAGACATCTAATAGATCATTATTACTGTTCCTTTGAGATAAATTATGGATTTAGAATAGTTTTATATTTTACTTTTATTTAGTAGTAAACCTTTTGGAGTGCAACTTGAACCAGAATAGTGATGATTTTTACCAAAAAATGATTCTAAAAAAAAATGCTAGAAAATATACCAAGAAAAGGCCCAGCATGGTGGATGAATACTGGATTTAGATCTGCCATTTCTGTTGTTTTCATTTATCTTAGGCTTAGATCTATAGGAATCTACAAAAGTTTATAGATAAAAGCATAGATCTAGTCAACCTTGATCTACATTCAAGACCTAGCCCTAGTCTAAGGCTAAGGCCTAAGCATATAATAAGGTAATACTAGATCTAAATCTAAATGCTAATAATGTCCAAGTCTGCTTCATCCTATGCTAAATCTTGATCAAGATCTTCATTATCACAATTCATAGAAGTATAAATAAAACAATAATAAAGCTTCTTCAGTAGTAAACATTGTGGGTGTGTCTTGGACAAGCATAGCCATGATGTTGTAGATTTTTACAGATAAACAATACTAAAAAAAAAAAAAAAAAGAAAATGGGGAAAAAATGCCCACAGAGGATGATTATTTGGATGTTGAACTACCATTTCCTTTCTTTTTATTTACCAGAAGCTTAGATCTAAAGTCTAAAGATATATCTAGATCTAGAGTCCAAGTCTAGAGATAAAAGCTTAGATCTAGTCAATCTCGATCTACAGACTACACCTAGCCTACTGACAATAATAGATTTAGATCTAAATACTAATAATATAGATATAAATACGCTAAATTTAGACCTACCTGAATCTAATCTATATATCTAGATCAAATTCTTCATTATTACTATTTATTTGTGACAAATTTTAGAATAATTATAAAGTCTCTTTGGTAGTCAACATTGTGGGTGTGTCTTGGACTAGCGTAGTCATGGCGACGTTTTTTTACATTGTAAAAAAAGTAATAAATAAATGTCTAAATAAAGCCAAAAGCTTCTAATTTCTATGTAAACAAAGGATGAAGAACTCTTTTATAAAGTAAAAATAGTTCCACTGTTGTTAGTTAAAAATTTTAATTTAAAAATGCAACGAAACAAAGGTAGGGTAAGAACGTCTATGGGATAGACGTTCCGTGCGTTTAGGGCAGACAGACCGTCTATGGGATAGACGCTCCGCACTCATTGAGTTAAAGCTTTTTATTAATTTATAGACTTTCAGGAACATTTTTCACACTGTCTTCAAAGAGTAGATTTTATTCTGAATACTTGAACAAACATTGGAATTTGCCTAACACAACACCAATAGTCTTTTAAAATGATGTGAATTGTAGACTTCAAGATTATGTGTTGATTTCAAATAGCTAAAAATATTTTTGAACAAGATCTTGTGCAAAAATTTGTTAAGCTAAATACATTTTTCAAGAAAATGAAGAAGGCTTATATCAAAATTTCTGATGTCATAAGCCAACAGCTTAATAATGAGCCTTTACTTAATATTAAAAAAAAAAAATACAAAAAATATACATACAAAAATCTTACTTTAATAAGAATTTTTCCTTTGAAAAAGTCAGGCGAAGGTAGTGTTGTCCTATTGGTATCTATATTGTCTGTAAAAAGTTGATCTCCAAATATTGTTTTCATGTAATGAGCCATTATTTGTTGTTGTTTTATATTACAATGGTTCTCAATAGACAGTATCACAGGGTACCTAGAGAAACAAATATTAAGTATCAAATGGTTCTTAAAGAAACACAAAAAATATTTTAAAGAAGTCATATAAAAGCAGTATATGGTACAACTCTATTATTAGAAAAAAACTTAGGGTTACATTTAAGCTTTAAATTTGAGAAAGTGGTAACCAGTTTTCAATAGTCAAATCATATTTCTCTTCTAATTAGATATTATTCAGTTTGAACAGTAACAATACTTCCAACAAGCTGAACATCAATTATACATTATCAAAATGGTGGAGTGTAAGCAACTTCTTGTTGGGTCTTCTAACATTTTACTATTTTCAATCATGAACTTACAAGACAGTAGTTAATCCCTATAATCACATCTGTAAATGTCGTTTTTTTTCTTAAATAAGCTATAATTATTGTTTATAATACATTTTTTTAATCTATATTACTAGGATATTATCTGTTTATTTTGTAGAGCTATCACTGGGCTATTTATTATATGGTCTATTTGGTAGAACTATCACTACCTTATTATATGGTTTATTTGGTAGAACTATCACTACCTTATTATATGGTTTATTTGGTAGAACTATCATTAGGCTATCAGTTTATTTGGTAGATCTATCCCTAATATTTTATCTAGTTTATTTGGTAGAACTAAGAGATAATGGTGTGCACTGGCAAAAAAAAAACAACAACAAAAAAACAAAAAAAAAAAACCCAGGAATATTTAATTTTTCTGCACTATACCAACTATTATATAGTTTGGTAGAACTATCACAAGGCTATCATATGATTTATTTTGAAGAAATATGTCTTAATTCATTTCAATCTGCAACCCCCTTTTATCTTTTAAAAGAAGCAGAGAATTTTACACTTTTTGTTTAGTCACTTCTTTGTGTGTGTGTGCATGTGTGTATATAAACACACACACACACAAAAGATTGCTGATTTTAAAAAAAAAAAGGCCAAGAGAAAATGTCAACAGGAAATGTACTTGTTGATTTAATCCTAGAATAACAGCCAATCTGTAGGAGAAGATCCCCTTGGGCAGTTGCATGAAAAGGTTCATTTTATTATTTTTTAACATCCATTTCTCAAGGAAATTGTAAAGGAAGAATTAAAGCAGACTGGACTTCTAGATAGAATCAAAGAGAAATAGTTGTTTCAGTAAACATTTTATACTTTAAGTGAGTGACATAGTTACAAATGGAATACTATTATATTTCTATGGACTGAAATGAAAGGGATGAACTGAACTATCGTCACCATCAGATATGTGTTGATGTCATATGATAGTACAAGTAGCATGTAACAGATGTGTTGGTGTCATGATAGTAAAAGTAGCATGTAACAGATGTGTTGGTGTCATGATAGTAAAAATAGCATGTAACAGATGTGTTGGTGTCACATGATAGTACAAGTAGCATGTAACAGATGTGTTGGTGTCATGGTAGTACAAGTAGCATGTAACAGATGTGTTGGTGTCATGGTAGTACAAGTAGCATGTAACAGATGTGTTGGTGTCATGATAGTAAAAATAGCATGTAACAGATGTGTTGGTGTCACATGATAGTACAAGTAGCATGTAACAGATGTGTTGGTGTCATGGTAGTACAAGTAGCATGTAACAGATGTGTTGGTGTCATGATAGTAAAAGTAGCATGTAACAGATGTGTTGGTGTCATGATAGTAAAAATAGCATGTAACAGATGTGTTGGTGTCACATGATAGTACAAGTAGCATGTAACAGATGTGTTGGTGTCATGGTAGTAAAAGTAGCATGTAACAGATGTGTTGGTGTCATGGTAGTACAAGTAGCATGTAACAGATGTGTTGGTGTCATGGTAGTACAAGTAGCATGTAACAGATGTGTTGGTGTCATGGTAGTACAAGTAGCATGTGACAGATGTGTTGGTGTCATGGTAGTACAAGTAGCATGTGACAGATGTGTTGGTGTCATGGTAGTACAAGTAGCATGTGACAGATGTGTTGGTTTCATGGTAGTACAAGTAGCATGTGACAGATGTGTTGGTGTCATGGTAGTACAAGTAGCATGTAAAAGATGTGTTGGTGTCATGGTAGTACAAGTAGCATGTAACAGATGTGTTGGTGTCATGGTACTACAAGTAGCATGTGACAGATGTGTTGGTGTCATGATAGTACAAGTAGCATGTAACAGATGTGTTGGTGTCATGATAGTATAAGTAGCATGTAACAGATGTGTTGGTGTCATGATAGTACAAGTAGCATGTAACAGATGTGTTGGTGTCACATGATAGTGCAAGTAGCATGTAACAGATGTGTTGGTGTCACATGATAATACAAGTAGCATGTGACAGATATAGTGTTGGTATCCTATGTAATAATGCTGTGTGAATCATATGAGGCTGTCATGTGATTGCACTGCCCTAAAAGTGTATCAAATGTGTCAGTGTACTTACTTTGAAGCAATAAAAGCGTACTCATTGATGGCCTCAATGACTGCCTTAAAAGAGATCTTAGAAGTGAGTGTGTGGCCATGATAGATGACTGGCTCATCATTGGCTCCATCCCAGCAGTCCACTAGAGCACAGTTTAAAAAATTGGTCTTCAATGGCAATCATATTATAGGCAAGTAAAATATTATACAATACATTGAAGTGACATTAAAACTAATTTACCAAATATAAAATATTAAAGAAAATGCCATCTTACAGTCTAAACATCGACATCCTTTTTTAAGTGCTCGAATATAGCCTTCAACACTAGATGGACCTTTCAGTTGATCTTCTAATAAATATCTGAGAAAGATTTCAAAAACAAAATTGAAATTAACAACTTTTTTAACTTTTTTAACTTTTAACAACTCCACTGCATCAAATCCTATTGAATACTGATAATCCTAAAAAAGATGCTTCAACTAAGAAACTCAAGATTCTACTATAAAAAAACAAAAAAAAAAAACAAACAAATAAATAAAAATTATGATAAGTATATTAATTTAATTTAAATAAGGACATGATACAAAAACAACAATAAGAAATTTAACCCTACCAAGAAAAATTCTACATCAGGGATTCCCAAACGTTTTCTACAATAGAACATTTCACACTTTCCCAAATCATGTTTATTTTTTATTCCAAGTTTTAATGGCTAAATATAAATGTAGAATAATAATAATTATCTTAACTATCCTTATAAAAACAATAAATTTATTAGGTTTCGACCAACATCTACACTTAGAAGGAGGAGCTGAAGAATTTTAAATTTTCCTGTGTTTCCCTCAAGGGTCCCCCAGTATCATTAGGGTCAATATGGACCACTTTGGGAACCACTGATCTAAACACAGGAAAATTTAAATTGATTTGGAGGTGCCTGAACAAGGTTTAACATAAAATAATATAATAAAATTATCTGTGATGCTGTTGTTCGGTGATTAAGATGAAACACTAGGTTTAATGTCTAACTGAGATGACAATGGGCTTATAAAGTCCAGAAAGACACACACTTTGGAAAACAACTTATTTTACCAATGAGGTAATACACAATGTATTGTACAAACCAGCTTTTGACATCATAAAAAGAATTCCAGTGAGTAATAATGCATTTCAAAGATGGATTAACAAAATGGCTCAGTGCGTAAAAATGTATCTAGGTCTATTTATGATTTTTTCTTGGGAAAAGGAAAAAAAAAAGGGGGGGGGGGGAATTTAGTGTTTTAAAAAACAGTGGAAGGGAGGAGAGGGGCCAAAGAAGCAAGATGTTTTGGCACAGTGGACATTTTTTCAATGTTTTTATCACATTATTATGTTTATATTTATGTTATTTCTTTCAAAAAGGAATGATACATATCTATTTTTTGTATATGTGTTTGTGTTCAAACGTATTTTTCATGCAAAGAACATAAGATCTTTTGTCCATCATATTTGGTATTTTAGTTTATTGCATAATTATTATTAAAACACTAATATTATAACATGGGTCTGGGTTTTAATATTATTCTATAGAAAATAAAACAATGATAGAAAAAAAAATGCAGTTTTTAGTGCAAATGGAAATTATTTATTTTATAGGAGGGAAAACTGATGAATTTCCTGTGCATTTCAAACACCTTACCTATAATTTATAGGTGTGTGAGAAACATTCTATCACAGCCACCCACACAGTCACTGGTTTTCCTGGCTAGCTAATTCAATACATTCCATGCTCTAATAGCACTAGGGAAGAAGGAGTATTTGTACAAATTTGTCCTAGCATATGGGATGAGGAATGTGCCTTTATTTGTGTGTCTTTCTGACTATTTTATTAACTTTGTTTTTGTATTTGAAGATTATGGTTCAGTGTTTTATGTATAATTGCTACTTTACTTTTAAGTCTTCTATCCTGAAGGCTTTCTAAATTTAGTGATTTTACTAAAGGTGTTACTCTAGTCAAATGTGAATATTCGTTTGTTATGAATCTCATTGCTCTATTTTGTGTCTGTTCCAGTTTCTTAATGTTTTCTTGAGTTGAGGGGTCCCAAACAGAGGATACATATTCTATTATTGGCCTAACCAAGGTTAAATAACATTTTAGTTTTATGTTCTTATTTGATTTATAGAAATTTCTTTTAATAAACCCTAATGCTTTGTTTGATTTTTTGATAGTTTCATCAATATGGGGATTCCATGACAGTTTTTCATTTATTATAACACCTAGGTATTTTGTGTTTTTAGTTTGTGTTACTGGTTTACCATGAATAAGATAAGTGGAATTAATTTGTTTTAGCTTTTTTGTTACTCTTAATAACTGACATTTTTCTGGGTGGAAAGACATGCTCCAATTTGATTCCCATTTCTGTAATTCATCTAATTCTCTTTGTAAAATTTCTGTATCTTGTGTTGTTTTTATTGTTCTATATATTATGCAATCATCTGCGAATAATCTGATCTAATGCAATTTGGTAAATCGTTTATGTCAATTAAAACTAATAAGTGGCAGCATAGTTCAGAGATGGGTATAAGGAGGAGACAAAGCAAAACATGTAAGTGTTTGTATGTAAGAGGGGAGGATTACATTCTGGAAAACTTTGGACAGTAATTTAGCAGAAAAAAAACACTTGATTCCAAAGGACTACTACAATTCATTGGGGGGTTTCTAATGTATGTTTCATTGGAGGATGCAAAAAATAAATAAGTGAAAGGGATCTAGTCAAAATAATCAGTAGATATCAACTTTTCAACAATGCAAAGCATAGGTATCAGCTACAACTGCAGGCTAAAAATGTTTTTTTAGGAACAATGCTTGCAAATGTCAAATACAAAGACTACAAATTCCAAATACCCTTTATCTTTCCTACCATTGCTCAAGTACCAATGTACAAATGTCAAAGGCTGAATGAATGAATTTTAGCAGCATAGATATATATGACAGCATCTGAATGAATGAATTCAAACAGCACAGATGATCTGGCAGGGACAGAAGAATTAGCTGACTTGGTGATGCATATAGACAAAACTTCCACAGCATATGGTAAGCAAATTAATGATAAAAAAAACACAAATTATGATTATTAGCCAACAGGAATTTAAAAGGGACATCAGTATTAGAGGCGAAAAACTGATAAGTGTCAGTAGTTTAAAATACCTCAGAGTAATTGTCTCAAATGAAGAAACCAAACCTGAACTACTGGACAGAATTGCACTGTCCATAGCAGCACTTGCAAATCTCAAAACAGTCTTGAAATACAAAGCCATAGCCTTTGACACTAAAATCAGACTGATACACTTCCTGATCAAGGCCACATTTTTATATGCTTGCCAGAGGTGGATCCTAGCAATGGAATTGAGATGCTAAAGAAATATCCTAGGTATCATTACAAAGACTGCATCACAAATAAAGAGATTAGAAACAGGATTAATAATCTATTAGACCCCACAATTTCCTGCTAACTACTATCAAAAAATGCAAATTTAAACTCTATAGCCATATTACAAAGTCCTTAGGGCTGACAAAGACATTCTTTCAAGGAACAGTACCAGGAGAAAAAAAAAGAGGCAAACAGAGAAAGAATAGAAAAGAATGGACAGGCCTGTTATTATTGAAAAAAATTCCATCCAAGGCCAAAGACAAAAGAAAGGAATGGAGAAAGATGTTCTAAGGGATAGGTGAAGGTGGTGAAGAAGATCTATATGACAGTAGCTGAATGAATGAGTTTAAACAGCCTAGATCTATATCACAGTAGCTGAATGAATGAGTTTAAACAGCCTAGATCTATATGACAGTAGCTGAATGAATGAGTTTAAACAGCCTAGATCTATATCACAGTAGCTGAATAAATGAGTTTAAACAGCCTAGATCTATATCACAGTAGATGAATGAATGATTTCAAACAGCCTAGATCTATATCACAGTAGCTGAATGAATGAGTTTAAACAGCCTAGATCTATATCACAGTAGCTGAATGAATGATTTCAAACAGCCTAGATCTATATCACAGTAGCTGAATGAATGATTTCAAACAGCCTAGACCTATATCACAGTAGCTGAATGAATGAGTTTAAACAGCCTAGATCTATATCACAGTAGATGAATGAATGATTTCAAACAGCCTAGATCTATATCACAGTAGCTGAATGAATGAGTTTAAACAGCCTAGATCTATATCACAGTAGCTGAATGAATGAGTTTAAACAGCCTAGATCTATATCACAGTAGATGAATGAATGATTTCAAACAGCCTAGATCTATATCACAGTAGCTGAATAAATGAGTTTAAACAGCCTAGATCTATATCACAGTAGATGAATGAATGATTTCAAACAGCCTAGATCTATATCACAGTAGCTGAATGAATGAGTTTAAACAGCCTAGATCTATATCACAGTAGCTGAATGAATGATTTCAAACAGCCTAGATCTATATCACAGTAGCTGAATGAATGATTTCAAACAGCCTAGACCTATATCACAGTAGATGAATGAATGATTTCAAACAGCCTAGATCTATATCACAGTAGCTGAATGAATGATTTCAAACAGCCTAGATCTATATGACAGTAGCTGAATGAATGAGTTTAAACAGCCTAGATCTATATGACAGTAGCTGAATGAATGATTTCAAACAGCCTAGATCTATATCACAGTAGCTGAATAAATGAGTTTAAACAGCCTAGATCTATATTACAGTAGCTGAATGAATGAGTTTAAACAGCCTAGATCTATATCACAGTAGCTGAATGAATGAGTTTAAAGTAAGTTTAAACAGCCTAGATCTATATCACAGTAGCTGAATGAATGATTTCAAACAACCTAGATCTATATCACAGTAGCTGAATGAATGATTTCAAACAGCCTAGATCTATATCACAGTAGCTGAATGAATTATTTCAAACAGCCTAGATCTATATGACAGTATCTTAATGGATGTGTTAAACAGCCTAGAACTATATGACAATAGCTGAATGATTTCAAACAGCCTAGATCTATATGACAGTAGATGAATGGATGAGTTTAAATCGCCTAGATCTATATGACAGTAGCTGTATTATCATTAATAAATGAATTGATAGTTCAACCAACAAATGCTACACATCATGGCCACTTACGTATTGTGAGAACTAGCAATGAAATAATGGCTAAGTGGATGTGTCATGTCTTGACATACAGTCAAATGTTCAGGATCAAATAAATCACATTTCTCTGACAAAAGATAAGCAGTGAAACCTGAAGACAAAGACAAACATTGGAAATTAAGCAGTTGTTGTTTTTTTTAGTTCATGTCATAATGTGTTAAGCTCAAGCCTATTTCATTCAAACCACAATTTTAGCATTGAACTTGAAAGAACAAAACAACAGAGGTGTCAGTCTTACCTGTTGTATCACTTACCATCTATACCTAACTGACTTTTCTGTCTTACCTGTTGTATCACTTACCATCTATACCTAACTGACTTTTCTGTCGACCTTCTTTAGTTGGTTCAAATCTTTCAATGATTTCTAAACAATTGTCTTTAGAAACTCTGTGCATCTGTAGAGAATAATGTTGTCTCCATTGAGAGAATTCTATTTAAAGAGGATGTTTTTCAGGTCCACTCATAGTTAAAGAGAATACAAAGAAACTAAAATATTATAAGGAGAAAAAGCAGAGAGAGATCTAACATAAACCTGAAATGATAGATTAGGCTAAAATATAGCCTACAGCAGTGATAACAAAAAATGATAAAAAAAGATCAAAGAAAAAAAAGTAGCCTACAGAAATGACTATAAAAAGCAGAGAGACATGAGAAGATCAGACATTTAGAGTACAACAATAAGCCTGAAACAATTTAGACTCATTACCTTTGACTAATAACCAAAGTAAAAACATGAATTTCAAAATATGGAAAAACATACACAGTATTAAACTGTATCACATCAGTCTATAACAAGGGTCAGCAACACTGTCTTCAGTTCAAAACAATGGATCAATGGGCAACACTGTCATCTGTACATAATGATGGAACAAAGGGCAACACTGTCATCAGTACATAATCATGGAACAATGGGCAACACTGTCATCTGTGCATAATTATGAAACAATGGGCAACACTGCCATCAGTACATAATGATGGAACAATGGGCAACACTGTCATTTGTGCATAATTATGAAACAATGGGCAACACTGTCATCTGTGCATAATTATGAAACAATGGGAAACACTGTCATCAGTGCATAATCATGAAACAATGGGCAACACTGTCATCTGTCCATAATGATGGATCAATGTGCAACACTGTCATCAGTACATAATCATAGAACAAAGGGCAACACTGTCATCTGTGCATAATTATGAAACAATGGGCAACACTGTCATCAGTACACAATGATGGAACAATGGGCAACACTGTCATCAGTACATAATGATGGAACAATGGGCAACACTGCCATCAGTACATAATGATGAAACAATGGGCAATACTGCCATCAATACATAATGATGGAACAATGGGCAACACTGTTATCAGTACATAATGATGGAACAATGGGCAACACAGCCATCAGTACATGATTATGGAACAATGGGCAACACTGCCATCAGAACATAATGATGGAACAATGGCCAACACTGTCATCAGTACATAATGATGGAACAATGGGCAACACTGCCATCAGTACATAATGATGGAACAATGGGCAACACTGCCATCAGTACATGATTATGGAACAATGGGCAACACTGCCATCAGTACACAATGATGGAACAATGGGCAACACTGCCATCAGTACATAATGATGGAACAATGGCCAACACTGGTATCAGTACATAATGATGAAACAATGTGCAACACTGCCATCAGTACATAATGATGGAACAATGGTCAACACTGCCATCAGTACATAATGATGAAACAATGGGCAACACTGCCATCAGTACATAATGATGGAACAATGGGCAACACTGTCATCAGTACATAATGATGGAACAATGGGCAACACTGCCATCAGTACATAATGATGAAACAATGGTCAACACTGCCATCAGTACATAATGATGAAACAATGGGCAACCCTGCCATCAGTACATAATTATGAAACAATGGGCAACACTGCCATCAGTACATAATGATGGAACAATGGGCAACACTGTCATTAGTATATAATGATGGAACAATGGGCAACACTGCCATCAGTACATAATGATGGAACAATGGGCAACACTGCCATCAGTACATAATGATGGAACAATGGGCAACACTGCCATCAGTACATAATGATGAAACAATGGGCAATACTGCCATCAATACATAATGATGGAACAATGGGCAACACTGTCATCTGTGCATAATCATGGAACAATGGGCAACACTGCCATCAGTACATAATGATGGAACAATGGGCAACACTGTCATCTGTACATAATGATGGATCAATGTGCAACACTGTCATCAGTACATAATGATGGAACAATGGGCAACACTGCCATCAGTACATAATGATGGATCAATGGGCAACACTGTCATCTGTGCATAATTATGAAACAATGGGCAACACTGTCATCAGTGCATAATCATAAAACAATGGGCAACACTGTCATCAGTACATAATGATGGATCAATGTGCAACACTGTCATCAGTACATAATCATAGAACAAAGGGCAACACTGTCATCAGTACATAATGATGGAACAATGGGCAACACTGTCATCAGTACATAATGATGGAACAATGGGCAACACTGTCATCAGTACATAATGATGGAACAATGGGCAACACTGCCATCAGTACATAATGATGGAACAATGGGCAACACTGCCATCAGTACATGATTATGGAACAATGGGCAACACTGCCATCAGTACATGATTATGGAACAATGGGCAACACTGCCATCAGTACATAATGATGGAACAATGGGCAATACTGCCATCAGTACATAATGATGGAACAATGGCCAACACTGCATTCAGTACATAATGATGAAACAATGGGCAACACTGCCATCAGTACATAATGATGGAACAATGGGCAACACTGCCATCAGTACATAATGATGAAACAATGGGCAATACTGCCATCAATACATAATGATGGAACAATGGGCAACACTGTTATCAGTACATAATGATGGAACAATGGGCAACACTGCCATCAGTACATAATGATGGAACAATGGGCAACACAGCCATCAGTACATGATTATGGAACAATGGGCAACACTGCCATCAGAACATAATGATGGAACAATGGGCAACACTGTCATCAGTACATAATGATGGAACAATGGGCAACACTGCCATCAGTACATAATGATGGAACAATGGGCAACACTGCCATCAGTACATGATTATGGAACAATGGGCAACACTGCCATCAGTACACAATGATGGAACAATGGGCAACACTGCCATCAGTACATAATGATGGAACAATGGCCAACACTGCCATCAGTACATAATAATGGAACAATGGGCAACACTGCCATCAGTACATAATGATGGAACAATGGTCAACACTGCCATCAGTACATAATGATGAAACAATGGGCAATACTGCCATCAGTACATAATGATGGAACAATGGGCAACACTGTCATCAGTACATAATGATGGAACAATGGGCAACACTGCCATCAGTACATAATGATGGAACAATGGTCAACACTACCATCAGTACATAATGATGAAACAATGGTCAACACTGCCATCAGTACATAATGATGAAACAATGGGCAACACTGCCATCAGTACATAATGATGGAACAATGGTCAACACTGCCATCAGTACATAATGATGGAACAATGGGCAACACTGTCATCTGTACATAATGATGGATCAATGTGCAACACTGTCATCACTACATAATGATGGAACAATGGGCAACACTGCCATCAGTACATAATGATGGATCAATGGGCAACCCTGTCATCTGTGCATAATTATGAAACAATGGGCAACACTGTCATCAGTGCATAATCATAAAACAATGGGCAACACTGTCATCAGTACATAATGATGGATCAATGTGCAACACTGTCATCAGTACATAATCATAGAACAAAGGGCAACACTGTCATCAGTACATAATGATGGAACAATGGGCAACACTGTCATCAGTACATAATGATGGAACAATGGGCAACACTGTCATCAGTACATAATGATGGAACAATGGGCAACACTGCCATCAGTACATAATGATGGAACAATGGGCAACACTGCCATCAGTACATGATTATGGAACAATGGGCAACACTGCCATCAGTACATGATTATGGAACAATGGGCAACACTGCCATCAGTACATAATGATGGAACAATGGGCAATACTGCCATCAGTACATAATGATGGAACAATGGCCAACACTGCATTCAGTACATAATGATGAAACAATGGGCAACACTGCCATCAGTACATAATGATGGAACAATGGGCAACACTGCCATCAGTACATAATGATGAAACAATGGGCAATACTGCCATCAATACATAATGATGGAACAATGGGCAACACTGTTATCAGTACATAATGATGGAACAATGGGCAACACTGCCATCAGTACATAATGATGGAACAATGGGCAACACAGCCATCAGTACATGATTATGGAACAATGGGCAACACTGCCATCAGAACATAATGATGGAACAATGGGCAACACTGTCATCAGTACATAATGATGGAACAATGGGCAACACTGCCATCAGTACATAATGATGGAACAATGGGCAACACTGCCATCAGTACATGATTATGGAACAATGGGCAACACTGCCATCAGTACACAATGATGGAACAATGGGCAACACTGCCATCAGTACATAATAATGGAACAATGGCCAACACTGCCATCAGTACATAATGATGAAACAATGGGCAACACTGCCATCAGTACATAATGATGGAACAATGGTCAACACTGCCATCAGTACATAATGATGAAACAATGGGCAATACTGCCATCAGTACATAATGATGGAACAATGGGCAACACTGTCATCAGTACATAATGATGGAACAATAGGCAACACTGCCATCAGTACATAATGATGGAACAATGGTCAACACTACCATCAGTACATAATGATGAAACAATGGTCAACACTGCCATCAGTACATAATGATGAAACAATGGGCAACCCTGCCATCAGTACATAATGATGAAACAATGGGCAACACTGCCATCAGTACATAATGATGGAACAATGGGCAACACTGTCATTAGTATATAATGATGGAACAATGGGCAACACTGCCATCAGTACATAATGATGGAACAATGGGCAACACTGCCATCAGTACATGATGATGGAACAATGGGCAACACTGTCATCAGTACATAATGATGGAACAATGGGCAACACTGCCATCAGAACATAATGATGAAACAATGGACAACACTGCATTCAGTACATAATGATGAAACAATGGGCAACACTGCCATCAGTACATAATGATGGAACAATGGGCAACACTGTCATCAGTACATAATGATGGAACAATGGGCAACACTGTCATCAGTGCATAATGATGAAACAATGTGCAACACTGTCATCAGTGCATAATCATGAAACAATGGGCAACACTGCCATCAGTACATAATCATGAAACAATGGGCAACACTGCCATCAGTACATAATGATGGAACAATGGGCAACACTGCCATCAGTACATAATGATGGAACAATGGGCAACACAGCCATCAGTACATGATTATGGAACAATGGGCAACACTGCCATCAGAACATAATGATGGAACAATGGGCAACACTGTCATCAGTACATAATGATGGAACAATGGGCAACACTGCCATCAGTACATAATGATGGAACAATGGGCAACACTGCCATCAGTACATGATTATGGAACAATGGGCAACACTGCCATCAGTACACAATGATGGAACAATGGGCAACACTGCCATCAGTACATAATGATGGAACAATGGCCAACACTGCCATCAGTACATAATGATGAAACAATGGGCAACACTGCCATCAGTACATAATGATGGAACAATGGTCAACACTGCCATCAGTACATAATGATGAAACAATGGGCAATACTGCCATCAGTACATAATGATGGAAATATGGGCAACACTGTCATCAGTACATAATGATGGAACAATGGGCAACACTGCCATCAGTACATAATGATGGAACAATGGTCAACACTACCATCAGTACATAATGATGAAACAATGGTCAACACTGCCATCAGTACATAATGATGAAACAATGGGCAACCCTGCCATCAGTACATAATGATGAAACAATGGGCAACACTGCCATCAGTACATAATGATGGAACAATGGGCAACACTGTCATTAGTATATAATGATGGAACAATGGGCAACACTGCCATCAGTACATAATGATGGAACAATGGGCAACACTGCCATCAGTACATGATGATGGAACAATGGGCAACACTGTCATCAGTACATAATGATGGAACAATGGGCAACACTGCCATCAGTACATAATGATGAAACAATGGACAACACTGCATTCAGTACATAATGATGAAACAATGGGCAACACTGCCATCAGTACATAATGATGGAACAATGGGCAACACTGTCATCAGTACATAATGATGGAACAATGGGCAACACTGTCATCAGTGCATAATGATGAAACAATGTGCAACACTGTCATCAGTGCATAATCATGAAACAATGGGCAACACTGCCATCAGTACATAATCATGAAACAATGGGCAACACTGCCATCAGTACATAATGATGGAACAATGGGCAACACTGCCATCAGTACATAATGATGGAACAATGGGCAACACAGCCATCAGTACATGATTATGGAACAATGGGCAACACTGCCATCAGAACATAATGATGGAACAATGGGCAACACTGTCATCAGTACATAATGATGGAACAATGGGCAACACTGCCATCAGTACATAATGATGGAACAATGGGCAACACTGCCATCAGTACATGATTATGGAACAATGGGCAACACTGCCATCAGTACACAATGATGGAACAATGGGCAACACTGCCATCAGTACATAATGATGGAACAATGGCCAACACTGCCATCAGTACATAATGATGAAACAATGGGCAACACTGCCATCAGTACATAATGATGGAACAATGGTCAACACTGCCATCAGTACATAATGATGAAACAATGGGCAATACTGCCATCAGTACATAATGATGGAACAATGGGCAACACTGTCATCAGTACATAATGATGGAACAATGGGCAACACTGCCATCAGTACATAATGATGGAACAATGGTCAACACTACTATCAGTACATAATGATGAAACAATGGTCAACACTGCCATCAGTACATAATGATGAAACAATGGGCAACCCTGCCATCAGTACATAATGATGAAACAATGGGCAACACTGCCATCAGTACATAATGATGGAACAATGGGCAACACTGTCATTAGTATATAATGATGGAACAATGGGCAACACTGCCATCAGTACATAATGATGGAACAATGGGCAACACTGCCATCAGTACATGATGATGGAACAATGGGCAACACTGTCATCAGTACATAATGATGGAACAATGGGCAACACTGCCATCAGTACATAATGATGAAACAATGGACAACACTGCATTCAGTACATAATGATGAAACAATGGGCAACACTGCCATCAGTACATAATGATGGAACAATGGGCAACACTGTCATCAGTACATAATGATGGAACAATGGGCAACACTGTCATCAGTGCATAATGATGAAACAATGTGCAACACTGTCATCAGTGCATAATCATGAAACAATGGGCAACACTGCCATCAGTACATAATCATGAAACAATGGGCAACACTGCCATCAGTACATAATGATGGAACAATGGGCAACACTGCATTCAGTACATAATGATGAAACAATGGGCAACACTGCATTCAGTACATAATGATGGAACAATGGGCAACACTGTCATCAGTGCATAATGATGGAACAATGGGCAACACTGTCATCAGTACATAATGATGGAACAATGGGCAACACTGTCATCAGTACATAATGATGAAACAATAGGCAACACTGCCATCAGTACATAATGATGAAACAATGTGCAACACTGTCATCAGTACATAATGATGGAACAATGGGCAACACTGTCATCAGTGCATAATCATGAAACAATGGGCAACACTGCCATCAGTACATAATGATGGAACAATGGGCAACACTGTCATCAGTACATAACCAAGAACATGGACAGCACTGTCATTAGAATATAAAAAATAATTAAAAAAAAAAAAAGCTTATATTAAGCATACTTGTATCAATTAGTTTAGATCAGTCATGTAATTAATTAAATTTGTAATAGACCTAGACTAACAAAAAAAAAAAAGCATTTATAAAAATAAAATTTGTTTTATAGTCATGTCCTATTTTTCAGGTTTGTGTTCCATATAACTCAGACAATGACTTATAAAATAAAGGGGACTAATTCAGCTTATACCACTACCTCAGTCAAGTACAATTTCTTTCCCCTGTTCAATACCTAATAAAATAATTCATTACCAATAGTTAATTAACTAACTAGTTAATTTTTTGCATTGATTCTTGTGTTGTCTGGCAAAAAAAGATAATTGTGGCAAATTTCAGCTTGAACCAAGATTGGGTGTGGGAAAAATAAAGTGTACAAACCTTTAACAGACAGACATACATATGGACAGACTGATAAAGTGAGTTGATATAAGCTTTGTAAAAATTGAATAAATAGCAGCACTGTTATGAATACATAAAAAAGGAAATTGTGATAATATATTGTTTGCCATCAGTATGTAAAATGGAAGAAATGGCAAGAATGATTATAACAATTGAGCAAAAAACACAAAAACAATGTGAATAACTTACTCCTTGTTCAGCTTCTAAAAAAAGCAATAAATCCTCTGTAGACATAAAATCAGCATTGCTTGAATACCTGAAAGACAGGACTCATGGTTGATTATGTTGTCACAACAAAGACAGCTCAAATATATAAAAGTAATTAAATAAAATAAAAGCTAAAAATGTTCCTACCTGACCAGCAGGAAATAAATCTCAGGCCGCGTTGAGATCTCTTTAAATAAAGATATAAATTCTTCACTACTTAGACGACCTCTTTTACCATCAGCTCTTTTTATTTCCAATTCCTGAAGTCAAACAATATAAGAAAACTATTCTTATTCATCTAGTTCAATGAGACCAGCTATGTAAGTACAACAATAATATTGCATCAACATTATGCTAATTAACATCACCTCAACATCCCTAATAATAGGCAGTATATACAGACCACCAAATTATAGTTTAGAATATTTGAAAAATATGTAATAAACACTTATAGGAAAACATAAAAATGCACTTTTTATCTTGGAAGACATTAATCTCAATAATATTTATTGGACAATATAGACCAACATCAAATCTTATGGATATAAATGAGCTATTTATAGTCACATTATACAATATAAGTTTAGATTCTATTATTAAAAAAACAACTAGGTTAAAAAAACACATTAGATCTCTTATTAACTAACACACCTGGATTAGTGGTAGATTTAGACACTATCCCTGGACTATCTGACCATCATATCGTTCAAATAAATAGTCTAATAAAAGCATTAGTCAATATAAAACCAAAAAGAATAATCTTACTCTGGAATAAATGTAACCTAACCTAAGTACACCAAAATTAACTAACCATTGATGACTCCTAGATTTGCATTAAACGCTTTCTAAAAAAACATTATGTAAAATTTAACATCAACCAAATACTCCCCAAACAAAACAATAGAAACCATGTAACAGAACAACAGCTACTATGTTAAAAAGTTATCAGTACCAGCTCCGTGATGTAGCAAACATTCCAGCTTGTAGTGCAACAGTACTATTTGAACAACATAACATCAGCTTTGTAATAGAGTGTTTGCTTTGGGCTATAATATAGTCATGTCTAAACCATGGACATCAGGTCAGCAATGCTATCAAGCAGCAAAATTAGACTCAACTTCATAGTGTTCAAAGTTCTGTATTTGCCACCCTTGGCCTACCCAAACCCTGCTCATGTCACACTTACTTCACCAACTTTTGGAACAGAGCTGACACAAATATAAAGCCACAAGGATTTTCATTAGACAAGCAATTACTTCTATTTACATTTATGACATACAGTTCTGTCTATTTAGTCATTTAAGTGTGGAACAACTAATGCCAGTTTATGTAGTAATACACAAGATAAAATGCACACAATTCCAACATGACAAAACTAACAATTCTATATAAAAGCTAAAACCTCAAATAATGTACACACTGCATTTAAAACGACAATATAATCAGCCTTGAAATGAGCAATTCAATAGGCTCCATCAGAATGTATATTTTATGTCCAATCATCAAGGTCAAAGTGAATCTCTTACAGCAAGAAATTAGTGACACGCTTCAAGGCAATCTTCTTTCCCTGATTTCTCAATGAGACAAACCACTTTCCTAAGTTGGCAATATCCCATTATTCTGGGTTTGAGATCAGCCTAAAGTCCTTACCGTCTGAGAAGACAATCAATAGTTTCCCACTGACTGAGTCTTCCACATTTCATCTTGAGTTTAGTGGTCTAATGCAAGTCTACAACTTCAACAGAATTAACAGAGAAATGAACACTTAGAATGGAACCCAACTAGTTGATACACTTTCACAGTGTATGTCAGAAATTGTAAATGATTAAGGAAGTTGTTATTAAAGTTAGTCAAATACAGAGCCATGTTAGTTAATCAGGTCTTAAACTACCAGGTAAATGAGTATACCATACAGGGAGTTTCTATTTTGAAAACAAAAAAAAATGTTATTTTTAATGGAAGCTCTTTTCCTTTTTTAGTGATTAGTAATATATAAATTACATCAACAAAGAAATATACAATAATTTCAAGAAAAAAAAAAGGTTACATATAATTCTATTATAGAATGTTTATATCAAAAAAAGTTACATATAATTCTATTATAGAATGTTTCTATCAAAACAAGTTACATATAATTCTATTATAGAATGTTTCTATCAAAACAAGTTACATATAATTCTATTATAGAATGTTTCTATCAATGTCCGACTTTTTGGTTTTCTAGTTACTGACCTTGAGTTTCTGAGAGATAAGAGATGTGGTTATGGTAGTATTCATTTTCTTCATTAAACTGACCACTTTGTTGTCTTCTAAAGTACCATCATCTGGTGAGGCTGACTCAAACATTTCCAACAACCAGGTGCACATAAGTTAAGTACTAAACATACGTGATTACAGTTAGGACTTACTCAAATACTGGATATTCTAAAAAATATGTCTAGCTAAAATGTCTCTTCAAAAAGTCCAACTTAGACCTTGTTATTAGTATAAGAAAACACAAGTTTAATACATTATTGCTCTTCTGATCAAAGACAGCTCAGAATTAAAGTGTTCATAGTTCTAAGTCAGAGAACTCTACAAAGGATATGTATCTCTCATTCTTTGCATGGCTCCAATGACCAGTGAGGCTGAAAGAAAATAGTTCGTTTTTTTTTATGTTTCTATAGAAATAGACTGGTTAGCAAATATACATATATATGTGAGTGAGAGAGAGTGAGAGAGAGAGAGAGAGGTGTTTCATAGATATCCAAACCCAATCTTGATGAAACTTGGCATGAATAATCCTTGTGGAGAACCCTACACATTAATATAAAAAATAATGCCCAATTCTATAGACGCAATAGACTTGACTAGATTTAGGTCGATGCGATAGATTTAAACAATTGCTCCATTCATAGATATCTTTATGGTGTCTTACAAGAGAAGATTCGCACCAACCAAGAAATATACCAACAAGATGAAGAGCCCTCCATTCCTGTCCAATTCTCATATTTTTGGCCACATCAGGAAAACTCGAGCTCGACCGTTATTTAATCTTTCATTGTCGTAAAATGAATTTTGGATAAAAACTTTTTAAGAATGAAACTTTAGCGAATGACGTCAAATTAAAAAAAAATAGTTAACATCACTCGGCTTACAGCGCTACACTAAAACATTTCTTTTCAAACATGAATAAGTTTTAATGAATCTATAGGCCTAATTGCGTGGTGTAATAGTCTTTTCACCGAAGTAAAAGCCATCTACACGGCTCTCCGCAATTAAAGTATGAGCAATTTTTTTTAAACATGTATAACATAAACTAAACATACCTCGGCAAATTATTTTTTGTTCATATTTTGTTTCTTTAATAAGACATCTCTCTACAAACGTGGTGTTCCTTTAATAAGACATCTCTCTACATACGTGTTTTTCCTTTAATAAGACATCTCTCTACATACGTGGTGTTCCTTTAATAAAGGCATCTCTCTACATACGTGGTGTTCCTTTAATAAGACATCTCTCTACATACGTGGTGTTCCTTTAATAAGACATCTCTCTACATACGTGGTGTTCCTTTAATAAGACATCTCTCTACATACGTGGTGTTCCTTTAATAAGACATCTCTCTACATATGTGGTGTTCCTTTAATAAGACATCTCTCTACATACGTGGTGTTCTTTTAATAAGACATATCTCTACATACGTGGTGTTCCTTTAATAAGACATATCTCTACATACGTGGTGTTCCTTTAATAAGACATCTCTCTACATACGTGGTGTTCCTTTAATAAGACATCTCTCTAAATACGTGGTGTTCCTTTAATAAGACATCTCTCTACATACGTGGTGTTCCTTTAATAAGACATCTCACTACATACGTGGTGTTCCTTTATTAACATCCACATTACAAAGCTCGTATACATTTCCAAAAAAAGAAAAAAAAAAGGTAGAAAAAAATATGTGAGTAAATTTAAGAAGAGAAATTCACATTTTTTTATATTTTTTTTAAGACATTGGTAAAGTACAAATTAAAAGCAACGAATATTTATGAATTGCACTTTAATTCTGAAATAGTTAATATCCTTTTCGTGCTTATGGCATGTTCTGGGCGTATTGGTCCAATATCAAGACAAAGACTAAGACTGCTTTATTGATTCTTATGGAAATTTGTTGCGATGACTCTTTTCTCATATAAAGACAACTGAACAGAAACATTCACATAAATAGAACAGACACAACATAAAGAGTAGATTGAGTTTTTAAACACACGCATCTTGATCCTTTTCATGTTTCCTGATCAACGAGTGGCGTTGATAAAGATAGATCTATACTTAGTCTTGGAAGTCGCTTCCCAATCGCTCAATTTCATCATTACAATAATGTTTCCAAAATGAGTTCGGATAAATATCTACTTTCCTTCACAAATTCTTCAAACAAGTGAGGCTCGGTCACCAGGTACTTAATTTCATTTCTCGCCCTTGGAGTCGTGATTGTGTCTAGAGTCATTCGTTGTAGCTGTCGATCCGTAGGGCTGAGATGGAGTGTGCGTGTGAAGGTGTGTCATTTGCATAAGAACTAATGCAATATTTAATATCCATGATTCAGTGTTTGGCATATGTTAAAACATTTTGTTTTTTTTTGTATTTAACTTATTATTAAATATTGTTCATGTCTTTATTCGATGTTCCGTTTCATGCAACTTGATATGTGGTTACTCTTTGGTTTATGCTTTAATCCTGTTGATGTGGTGAACCCGTGGAAGTATATCGATCCCTAGATAAACCCGTAAACCCACCTGGACAGCAAGCACCATACAACTAAATAGCTTCATTAGCATGTTTGTCACTTTCTTACGCCAGCGGGATGTCCAATCAATCGATTATGAAAAAAGTGAATGCAAAGAAAAAATAGTGGGAATATAGTGATCAAGTGGGAGTGGATGGCGGATCCATGGGAGGGGTGGCGGCTTAATTTTTGTGTAGAAATCACATTGTGTTAACAAAATTAGTTTGATATATATATATATATATATATATATATATATATATATATATATATATATATATATATATATTTATATTTATATATATATATTTATATATATATATTTATATATATTTATATATATATTTATATATATATATATATATATATATATATATATATATATATATATATATATATATATATATCATGGGCGTAGCCAGGATTTTTTTTAAGGGGGGGATTTTTTTTTCTCCCTCCCCCTATGCTATATATATAATTAATCTTTATAACATTCTGCTGACTCTTCATTCTTTCGGAAGACGTTTATTACACCCTAGGCTCTTCCTGGAGTTAGTGGAAAATTTGTAGACTCCCCGCCCATGCCAGTAATGGGGTCTGGGGGAGCGCTGGGAGAGATATTCTGAAGCGTGTAGCAGCAGCTATAAGTACGTGGTTACAACGAAAACCTGAATTCACCCAATTCAGGGGAACTTCCTTGCATATTTGAAATTTCTTGCAGAATTTGATGAAGTTACGAAACACCACTTACATAGAATTGAATATCGGAAGACACATTATTTATCACCAGAAAATCAAAATGAGTTTATTAGACATTGGACTGGACTTTGATCTGTGCAGAGGTCAAACCTATGATAACGCAACCACAATGAGTGGCCGTCTGTCTGGTCTGCAGAAACGTCTGTTAGACATAAATCCAAAGGCAATATTTCTGAATTGTGATAATCACTCTCTGAACATGGCAGCTCTTCATTCTGCTGAGATAGAACCAGCAATTGTCACCTTTTTTTAAAACTGTACATGAATTGTTCAACCAACTTTTTTTTTTCCATTTCACTCCAGAGATGGGTCAAACTGAAAGAAGCTAGAGCCTGGAGTTTTAAAAAGGAGAGTAATACAGGGTGCTCCGCAAGAGAAGAAACTACGTCGGCAAAATCATCAAGCTGTTGGAGAAACTTTCTGAATCAACAACTGAAAGAATGGATACTAGAAGCAGTGCATAAAGTCTTCTACATGCAGTGGAAAATTATGAATTCTTTGCTTATCTGGAATTTTGGTCAAATCTCCTGCGCCCAATTAATATAGTTCAGAAACGCTTGGACTGCACTTAGGGAAGCTGCTAAAGAAAACCTTTTATGCTTTCTGCAACATGATGAGAAACGGACGAAACAGATCACCCAATCCATCGAAAAATCAAAAGAAGGTAGTGAATGCTATGGAGTTTCTGTGATCAAAATAACCAGAAGAAAAAAAAGACTTATGGGGAATTGAGTTCTGATGTCACCACTCCCCAAGCGGTGTTCGGTGCGGAGCCTCGCCGGCAAGCACTATTTCAGGTATTGAAAGCCTAAAACATGCATATTCTGAGGTATTTACAATGCATTATTCTGCTATTAAAAAGTTTTATTCAAAACCTGTGCTATTCTTACTGACTCCCGCACCGTTCGGCTCATTGGGCGGCAAGCTGTTTCCATAAAAATCTGTCAATGTCTGAAGGGCTCATTGGGCGGCAAGCTGTTTCCATAAAAATCTGTCAATGTCTGAAGGCTCTTCCCACCTGCTCTAAAGACCTCTATGAAAGTGTGGCGTGAAATTGTACTAGGATGTCCCTGTTCGCGATTTCCTCGTAATGGCCTCCATGTCATTGTCATCAATTATTATGCGTAATTCATTTTGTCGAAATACGTGTCCCGCAAACCTCCTAACCCTAACGACGCTCTGTCACAACCTTACCAAGGGGTCGACTCCCAGTTCGGCATAGCATTTCCTTGATTGAGACCCGATCTCTATAACTGACTTCTGAAATCTGCATTAGCCATCTTTATTGAACCACATTTAGTCTTTTTCAATTTCGGCAGATGACTATCCACTGCACTTTATTAATGGAGTCCAGCAACTGGTAGAAATTTTTTAACCTCTCTTGGCTACGCTCTTGGAATTAGGTGACTGTAGTTTGCTTTTAATTTAATATCGAAAAGGGAAGTTTCA
This sequence comes from Biomphalaria glabrata, assembly GCF_947242115.1. Lineage (NCBI taxonomy): Eukaryota > Metazoa > Mollusca > Gastropoda > Planorbidae > Biomphalaria > Biomphalaria glabrata. Next base: position 23,582,032 of record NC_074720.1, read on the forward strand.
TCGTCAAAATCATCTGTTGTGGGGTTTTAAACTAAAAAAATCTCTGGAGTTTTTTTTTTAACAAATTCAAAACCTTCTTGAGCTACGCTCATAGAATTTGGTGAGTGTAGTTTGCTTTAGAATTGAAGAGGGGGTTTTCAACCTCAAAACTCTCTGTAGGGGGATTTTAAACTTAAAAACTTAAAAAAGCCATCTGGAGCAGGGGGTTTAAACTCAAAACCCCCCTTTGGCTTGGCTAAGCTCAAATAATTTTAGTGTGTAATTTACATTTTTTTTATTGAAAAGGTATTTTTTAGCATCAAACCCAGATGAAGGGGGGTTTAATTAAACTCAAAACCCTCTTTATCTACGCTCATAGCATTATGGGTGTGTAATTTGTTGTTTTTTTTTTATATAGAAGAGGTATTTTTTAACTTCAAACCCCGCCGAGAGGGGGGTTTAAACTTAAAATCCATTTGGTTACTCTCAAAGATTTTTGAGTGTGTAATTTGCTTCTTTTATATTGATGGGGTATTTTTTAGCTTTAAACCCCACTGGAGGGGGTTTAAATTAAAAACTCCTTTGGTTAGGCTCAAAGATTTTTGAGTGTGTAATTTGCTTATTTTTATATTGAATAGGTATTTTTCTGAGTGTGTAATTTGCTTATTTTTATATTGAATAGGTATTTTTTTAGCTTCAAACCCCACTGGAGGGGGGGGGGTTAAACTCAAAACCCCTTTGGCTACGCTCATAGCATTTTCAGTGTGTAATTTGCTTTTCTATATTGTTATAAACCTGGTGGTGACACAGATGGTCGTAGGCTGTGTGTGTTTTTAGCCTACGCAAATCGCCCCAGTCCACCGCTAGACGAGCGGTCAACCGTGACCAGTGACAGTACACGCTAGTTCGGCAAGAACCTGTGTGTAAATATTTCGCACGGCGAAAGTGATCAACTGGAGTGGTCAAACAACGTTCCATCCGGTTCGAGAAGGCCAGTAGAGACCCTATAAAAGAGCGAGTTTGTCAGAATCAAGACACTTCGCAATGTGACCAGTACGAGGCGAAGTCAGAAACAGCACGGTGTGTGAAGTCCGCTCGGAGCAAGACTAGGTTTTTGTAAAGACAGTGTTAATGTTGTTGCCAATTGTGATGTATTTGAAATTAAACTGACTGATACTTTGGAGCCCTGAGAGTTGTGAGGTTCTTATTATATATTGTTATATATTACATTTTTATATATATATTTATATATATATGGTGACCGGTCACTTCATCCCCGGTCACTTCATCCTCGGTCATTTCATCCCCTGGTCACTTCATCCCCCGGTCACTTCATCCCCCGGTCATTTCATCCCCTGATATTTTCATCATCTGTTCATTTTATCTAACAAATTGTAATTTTAAAAAGCATTAAATGAGCAATATTTAATGTATTCCTTTTTTATTTAAATGACAAAATGTTGGCTATTTGAAATAGAGAACTGCTGATCACTTATAGTGATGGGAACTAAACTAATTTTTTTTAGTTAAACTAAAACTAAGTTTGAACTAAAAAAAAGTAATTAAACTTTTAGTTAATCACAAATTGAAAAAATTAGTTAAACTAAACTAAGAAACTTTAGTTAAACTTTTAC